>NC_091768.1:5757575-6060606 GCF_029378745.1 Bos indicus | reverse complement strand
CTAACTGTTGCTTCTTGATCTGCATACAGATTTCTCAGGAGGCAGGTAAGGTGGTCTGGCATTCCCATCTCTTAAAAAATATTTTCATAGTTTGCTGTGATCCATACAGTAAAAAGCTTTGGCAGAGTCAATAAAGCAGAAATATATATATATATATATACTTTTTTTTTTGAACTCTCATGCTTTTTCAATGATCCAACGGATGTTGGCAATTGGATCTCTGATTCCTCTGCCTTTTCTAAACCAGCTTGAACATCTGAAATTTCATGGTTCACATACTGTTAAAGCCTGGCTTGTAGAATTTTGAGCAGTACATTGCTAGTGTGTGAGATAAGTGCATTTCTGCCATAGTTTGAGCATTCTTTGGCACTGCATTTCTTTGGGATTGGAATGAAAACTGACCTTTTCTAGTCCTGCGGCCACTGCTGAGTTTTCCAAATTTGCTGGAATATTGAGTTCAGCACTTTCACAGCATCATCTTTTAGGATTTGAAATAGCTCAACTGGAATTCCATCTCCTCCACTAGCTTTGTTCGTAGTGATGCTTCCTAAGGCTCACTTGACTTCACATTCCAGGATGTCTGGTTCTAGGTGAGTGATTACACCATCTTAGTTATCTGGGTCATGAAGATCTTTTTTGTATAGTTCTTTGTGTATTCTTGCCACCTCTTCTTAATATCTTCTTCCTCTGTTAGGCACATACCATTTCTATTCTTCATTGTGCCCATCTTTGCATGAAATATTCCCTTTATATACATAATTTTCTTGAAGAGATCTCTAGTCTTTCCCATTCTATTGTTTTCCTCTGTTTCTTTGCATTGATCACTGAGCAAGGCTTTTTCTTTTCTTAATTTCTCCTTGCTCTTCTTTGGAACTCTGCATTCAAATGCATATATCTTTCCCTTTCTCTTTGCCTTTCATTTCTCTTCTTTTCTCAGTTATGTGTAAGGCCTCCTCAGACAACCATTTTACTTTTTTTTTTTCCCTTGACAATGGTTTTGATCACTACCTACTGTACAATGTCACAAACCTCCATCTATAGTTCTTCAGGCATTCTGTTTATCAGATCTAATTCCTTGAGTCTATTTGCCACTTCCACTGTATAATTTTAAGGGATTTGATTTAGGTCATATCTGAATGGTCTAGTGGTTTTCCCTACTTTCTTCAATTTCAGTCTGGATTTGCCATTAAGGATTCATGATCTGAGCCACAATCTGCTCCCTGTCTTGTTTTGCTGACTGTATAGAGCTTCTCAATATTCTCAAAGAATATAATCAATCTGATTTTGGTATTGACCACCTGGTGATGTCAATGTGTAGCATCTTCTCTTGTGTTGTTGGAAGAGGGTGTTTGCTCTGACCAGTGTGTTCTCTTGGAAAAACTCTCTTAGCCTTTGACCTGGTTCATTTTGTACTCTGAGGCCAAATTTGCTTGTTAACTCCAGGTATCTCATGACTTCCTACTTTTCCAGTCCAGTCCCCTATAATGAAAAGGATACCCATTTTGGGTGTTAGTTCTAGAAGGTCTTATAGATCTTCATAGGACCATTCAGCTTCAGCTTATTCATCATAACTGGTCAGCATATAGACTCTGATTACTCTAATTCTGAATGGTTTGCCTTTGAAATGAGCAGAAATCATTTTGTCATTTTTGAGATTGCATCAACGTACTGCATTTTGGACTTTTTTGTTAACTGTGAAGGCTACTCCATTTTTTTCTAAGTGATTCTTGCCCACAGTAGTAGATATAATGGTCATCTGAGTTAAATTTACCCATTCCAGTCCATTTTAGTTCACTGATTCTTAAAATGTTGATGTTCGCTCTTGTCATCTCCAGTTTGACCACTTCCAATCCCTTGATTCATGGACCTAATATTCCAGGTTCCTATGCAATATTGGGCCTAATATACAATTAATACCATTAATATCTAAACATACACTGTGGCCTGCTGTTGTGTATAGAGCTCATAAGCATAAAGGGATAAATGGATTTTACATGGATGATATATTGTAGTCACAGGTGGATCCAAATGTCCATAGTGACCACTTTTTCTTACCCTACAATTCATAGTCATAATTAATATATTCTCAAAACCTTTAATAATTTTTCTGATACCTGGATATTGATATTTATATGTATAAATCAATATAAATATTGATTTCTATTTAGGACAAGGGTTAAATGGTAGTTAGTGATTGTACCCTTCCTTTAAAAATAGTTAACTAATGAGTTAGCTAATTTCATTCCTAAAAGATTGCTCAGATTTTCAACCATCAATTAAACCTGAAATGATTTCTATCATGGCTCTTTTCAATCCAATGTAAAATCTTATAGTTTGGGGAAAATGACATGTGTTTCCCATAAGCTTAATTAAGTTTTGACCCTAATTGGAGTGTGTTAAATAATATATTTAATTTAATTATTATACTTGCCCCTTGAAAGTATAGGATGGTTGCTTTGCCATCTTCCTTTTATCCATGCAGGTTATGTGATCAACTGTGGGGAAATATGAAGCAAAATACATTTAATCCTTAATGTAAAACAGTCATTACAGTCTCTTATATCCTTTTTTCTGCTTACAGGACTGGAGTCAAGTACTCTAAAATGGTAGGGTCATGTGATGGAAGAAACCTCAGATCCATGAGTACATCAATTGAGTGGTTATAGCTACCCAGGAAATTCAGTAAACTAGATCAGCTGCATCAGATTATGTGTGAGCAAGAAATAAATCTTACCATGTAAAATCACTGGAATTTGAGGATGTTTGTTAAATTATATTATGTTGACTACTTCTCAGTTCCTTACTGTGGTTACTAAATTAATCTCATAGTGATATTTTCGCTGTTATTACTTTTTCATTTTATTCATACTAAAGACAACAAATATTAAACATTTATAGACTCTCAGGAGGGATATTTCCATCTTGTCTCAGAGGAACATCGGCTCTCTGGTTTGTTATGTATAATGTATGCTTCAAAAAACTTGGCCATCTTACAATTTTAATAGGTCATCACAGTATCCCACATGATTGATGAAATCATAGCTGCTGCTAAGTCGCTTTAGTCGTGTCCGATTCTGTACGACCCCAGAGACAGCAGCCCACCAGGCTCTGCCTTCCCTGGGATTCTCCAGGCAAGAACAATGAAGTGGGTTGCCATTTCCTTCTCCAATGCATCAAAGTGAAAAGTGAAAGGGAAGTCGTTCAGTCGTGTCCGACTCTTAGCGACCCCATGGACTGCAGCCCACCAGACTTCTCCATCCGTGGGATTTTCCAGGCAAGAGTACTGGAGTGGGGTGCCATTGCCTTTCCCAACTGATGATTCCTAGAGATTGGGAAATAGTTGATACCTTATATGGCTTGGAAAGACACAGAGCTTTCGAAGATGGGAAATAACCACCTTCCCCCCTGCCACCCCCCCACACACAAACTCTCAGACTTGCTGTCTAAGTGGAATTTCACATACTTCAATGATGTAGAATTTCAAGAAAGTGCCACTGAATTGAAGGGAAGAAATTCTATAGTTTTAGATCAAAATTATTATTTGTAGCTCCTTTATGGAAATATCCTTAGATATTGTGGAAAACATATACATGTTTTAGCACACTTGTTTTATCTTATTTACAGTCAAATAAAAATACAGTAACTTTAAGTGCAGAGCATCTTGAGGAAAGACACCCTGGCTGCTTTTGACAGCAGGATTAATGGATTTGCTTTTTGATCTTTTAGGTCCATGCGAACCCAGATAGGAGGACATTCTCATCACCTACATGCTTTCTTTCAATAAAACAGCCCTACAATCTTTATTATTATTATTATTTCCAGTTTACCAGTGGTGTGTTACTGCTTATCAGGGAATGAGAATCCCTATAAAGTCGTGTCTTTGTGATGCATAGACCATTCCAAAGGCCACAGTATATTGACAGTTAGATTTAAAAATACTATCAAAAGTTGTCAAAATGTCCTTGTTTTATTTTTTTCAGCATGCATATCAGTATCTATACAATATCTAAATTTTGGATTTGTTCAATTATTCAGTGTTTGCCTTCCCCAAATGGAAAACAAACCATACCTTGAACAGAACTATCCTCATTGTTCCTATAAAAATGCCTGACATATACTGGGGTCCAATTAATATTTCTTGAATGAAGGTTAGTTGGTCTATGATTCTGTCAAATATTCTTCAAATGCGTTTGCACATGAGGAAGTATTCTGTAATTTAAATGCTTCTAAATAATTTTCCTTATTTTTTTAATATCTTTTTTCTTTCTTCACCTCTCCCTTTCCTCTTTTCTTCACCTCTCTCTTGCATATTCATTACTAATATGAAACTGTTGCTCTCCTATAGAATATTCTAATCAGCATCCATTGTAATTGATCATTATGCTAGATGTAAAAATGAAAAAAAATAATGTTCTCATTCTTCCCATGCATGTCCATATCCTTTAACCACATGTTCACTACATGGGGACTTGCACAAACAGTTCAAAATTTATGTATTGTAATAGATCTCATTACAGTTCTCATAGTGATCTCATTTGGCTTATATTATCAAACAATAGCACCACAGAAATATTCTCTTTCCAACTTTTTCACACCCACACAGGACTGTGTGTTCTCTTAAAACATTTGTGTGACTGCCCTCTTCTCTTTGGTCTCTCAATAGTTTATACACTCATTCTTCTCTTCCTGGCTTGCCTGGTAGCTCAGCTGGTGAAGAATTTGCCTGCAATGCAGGAGACCTGGGTTTGATCTCTGGGTTGCAAAAATCCCCTGGAGAAGGGAAAGGCTATCCACCCTAGTATTCTGGCCTGGAGAGTCCCATGGATTGTATAGTCCATGAGATTACAAAGAGTCTGACACAACTGAGTGACTTTCACCTTTACTTTCCTCCTTACCTGAAATATTGCAACATATTCCAACTTGTTTCTCTTTTCACTGTTATGAAGTCCTCTGAAGTGTTTTCGATTGAACTTTTCAGAACTATGTTTCTAGGAAATGGTCTAAAAATAAAGAAATGAGTCTTAAAGACTCTGAAATGAACTACAGTGGGGAATAACTGTAGAACAGTACTAAACAATAAATAATACATAGCACAGTATATGTGCTTAATATATTTTTGGAATTGCACATTTAATCCAATTAATAAATACATGTTATGAGAATAATAAAGATCTTAAATATTGTTTTCCAATATTTCAAATTAGCTAGTAATATATAGAGCTTCATCTGTAGAAACTAAACAAAGAATAAAGTAACAGAAGAGCTGGATTGCTTCTTTCACATAAAATGCCATTCTGGAAGGAGGTACTATGATCTCAAAGTTTGATGCAGCTGGGTCATCGTAAATACAAATCTCTTCTAGTATCCTAATCGTCTATCTAAAAATGTGTGACATCTCATTTTTTATGAGATTTTGTTGCATCCCTGGCATCTTATCCATTTCCCAGGCAGAGAAACGTCAGAGAAAATAAAATGTAAAGATATTCATTTACATTAGGAACACAATAGCCTTCTTCAATGCCTCTTCTACTAAAATCTGTTTGCTTCTCACTGGCCAGATCTAGGACACACAGCTACACTCAATGTCAAGAAACTGAAAGAAATCATATTTTATTAAATGTACATGTGAATATTTTGCACTAAATCCATGGCTCTGTTTGTAAATTAAAAGAGAATAGATACATGTAAATTACATCAACTATTACTGCTAAATAAACCAAGACTTTACAGTTTAAAAGATAATCATTTGCTTATTGCTCACATGTTTATGGATTAACTAAGTAATTATGCTCATCTGAAGGAGGCCCCAATAAACTCAGACTGGGTCATGTGCTCCGGGGTTTGGATGATCTGGCAGTTGACTTACTGTCCATTCTGGCGGTAAGCAGTGAGGGTTGTGATGAGGCTATGTATATTTTATTATCAGCAAGCTAGTCTGGGCATGTTCACAATGCAAGCAGCAAGCATGGTTCTGAGACCAGTAAGAGGGCAAGACCCAATGTGAAAATCGTTCTCACATTTTGGCTTGCATAACTTTGCTACTGTAATTTTAGCTAAATTAAGTCATATAGTTGAGCCCAGCGTTAAGTGGAAAGAGGTTGCCAAGAAGCACAGCTTCAAGGAGTCAAGAACAGACTTGGACCATTGCTGTAACCAATTCAACACAGGGGACTGGGTCTGCCTCAAGAGTACACATATGTTTGACGGGGAAATAAATAAGATGACTCAGTGAAGTATTTTGAACACAGCCAACATTCGATAAGATTTTTTTCTTATATTTATTTCAGAAAAGTTTTTTTATACTTTCTTAATAGAAAAATGCTTAATGAGATATATTATCCTAGGAAAGTATCATTATATGGAAAGATATATCTGATAAAATGTCACTGAATTTCTCCACACACATCAGGCATCATCAGTTCAGTTCAGTCACTCAGTCATATCCGACTCTTTGCGACCCCATGGACTGTAGCATGCCAGGCATCCCTGTCCATCAGCAACTCACGGAGTTTACTCAAATGCATGTCAATCGAGCTGGTGATGGCATCCAACCATCTCATCCTCTGTCATCCCGTTCTCCTCCCACCTTCAATCTTTCCCTGCATCAGGGTCTTTTCAAATGAGTTAGTCCTTTGCATCAGCTGGCCAAAGGATTTCAATTTCAACTTCAGCATCAGTCCTTCCAATGAATATTAAGGAATGATTTCCTTGAAGATTGACTGGTTTGATCTTGCAGTCCAAGGAACTCTCAAGAGTCTTCTCCAACACCACAGTTCAAAAGCATCAATTCTTTGGTGCTCAGCTTTCTTTATAGTCCAACTCTCACATCCATACATGACTACTGGAAAAACCATAGCTTTGACTAGATGGACATTTGTTGGCAAAGTAATATCTCCACTTTTTAAAATGCTGTCTAGTTTGGTCATAGCTTTTCTTTTTCATTTTATTTTTAAACTTTACATAATTGTATTAGTTTTGCCAAATATCAAAATGAATCTGCCACAGGTATACATGTGTTCCCCATCCTGAACCCTCCTCCCTCCTCCCTCCCCATACCATCCCTCTGGGTCGTCCCAGTGCACTAGCCCCAAGAATCCAGTATTGTTTTCTTCCAAGGAGCAAGCGTTTTTAATTCTATGGCTGCAGTCACATTCTACAGTGATTTTGGAGATGCCCAAAATAAAGTCTGTCACTGTTTCCACTTTTTACCCATCTATTTCCAATGAAGTAATGGGACTGGGTGCCATGATCTTAGTTTTCTGAATGTTGAGTTTTAAGCCAGCTTTTTCACTCTCTTCTTTCAGTTCCATCAAGAGTCTCTTTAGTTCTTCTTCGCTTTCTGCCATAAGGGTGGTGTTATCTGCATATCTAAGATTATTGATATTTCTCTCGGCAATCTTGATTCCAGCCTGTACTTCATCCAGCCAAGTATTTTGCATGATGTTCTCTGCATTTATGTTAATAAGCAAGGTGACAATACATAGCCTTGTATATACTCCTTTCCCAATTTGGAACCAGTGTGTTTTTCCATGTCCAGTTCTAACTGCTGCTTCTTGACCTGCATGCATATTTCTTAGAAGTCAGGTCAGGTGGTCTGGTATTCCCATGTCTTGAAGAATTTTCCACAGTTTGATGTGATTCACACAGTCAAAGGCTTTGGCAGGATCAATAAAGCAGAAGTAGATGTTTTTCTGGAACTCCCATGCTTTTCCAATGATCCAATGGGTGTTGGCATTTTGATCTCTGGTTCCTCTGCCTTTTCCACAGGGTTATTTGCTTCTGTGAGTAACTCTGACATGCCCAATATGAAGTAAAAATACTTTTACTATAAGTTTTTTTAAGATGACAAATGTCTTGAATAAAGGCATCTCAAGCAAAGAGGACAATGTTATGGTATTTTGAAATCTAGAAAAATATTTTTACCAGGCATATAATAAAAACAGTGTGATATTCTTTTGTCCATTGAAAACACTATTATGTACATATGTAGTCATCCTGGTTAAATTAAGCTTTTTAGAGTGTACACTATTTGATTATATTTATAATACAGGTGACCCAGTTCAATTACTGGGTCAGGAAGATTCTGTAGAGAAGGGGATAGCTACCCACTCCAGTATTCTTCCCTGCAGAATTCAATGGACATGGGAACCTGGAGGGCTACAATCCATGGGGTTGCAAAGAGTCAGACACAACTGAGTGATTAACACATATAATTTGTGAAAGTGTTAGTCACTCAGTCATGTCTGACCATTTCTGATTCCATAGACTGTAGTCTACCAGGCTCCTTTGACCATGGAATTCTCCATGCAAGAATACTCATGTGGGTAGCTGTATCTTTCTCCAGGGAATCTTCTCGGCCCAGGGATCGAACCTGAGTCTCCTGCATTGCAGGAAGATTCTTTACCATCTGTGCCACCAAGCAAGCCCAATATAATTTGTATTGGTCATTGGGCTCTTCCAATTGATCCTTTTTCTTTCATTTTTTCATAATTATATAGATATTTTTATTATTGAACCACACAATGGCTTCTTGGGCAAATGTTGAAAGCATTCCATACTCAATAGTCTCCCTTATACAATTAAAAGTAAAAATTATGCCAAGAAAATGTGCATGTATATATGTCAGATGAGATAAACAAAAACTGGAATTATAGCTCAGCTGAAATAAATAAAATTTGACAGTTTAGTATTTATGTTTGTGATATTTCTGCTACAAACTGCAGAAATTAGCATAGCTATATTAAACATTTTAAATTATTTCAAAGTTGGACATGTTTACTGTGTAATTGTCAATTTTTAAGTAGCAAATCATATAGTATAAAAAATGCAAGCATGCATTTCAGCGAAATGTACATTTGGGTTTTATTGATATTTGGTAGTATTTTTGGTGAGATGCAGAAATCTGGGCTACCCTCTGATTAGCTCCCAGCCTCTTCTATGAATTCAAACTATATTAAATATTTAATTTCATCAAAAAATGTTTCTTTTTACCACCTTAGTAGCACACATGATTGCCATTCTTCATCCTTTCAAATCCCATTTTTTTTTGGAAAAAAATCACATGATCGCAGCTAACTACAGGGAAGGCTGGGAAATATAGTCTAGATGGAATTTTAGAGGATGATATCATGTTTGGGTATACATGGTTTCTGCCTATGGCATTATCCAGTTCCCATCTATTTCTCTTGAATCAACTCAGATCATTTCCCCCGTTGCTTTTACTTGCAAGCGTTTTAGCCTGTATCCCTAATGCTAGACCCACTCCCACCTCAGGTTTTTTTTTTTTTTTTTAATTTTATTTTATTTTTAACCTTTACATAATTGTATTAGTTTTGCCAAATATCAAAATGAATCCATTACAGGTATACATGTGCTCCCCATCCTGAACCCTCCTCCCTCCTCCCTCCCCATACCATCCCTCTGGGTCGTCCCAGTGCACTAGCCCCAAGCATCCAGTATCGTTCATTGAACCTGGATTGGCATCTCGTTTCATACATGATATTTTACATGTTTCAATGCCATTCTCCCAAATCTTCCCACCCTCTCCCTCTCCCACAGAGTCCATAAGACTGTTCCACCTCAGGTTTTGATGCACACTGTTCCTTGGGCATTAACATATTATGTCTAACTTCCATTCTTCATCTGTTACCTCTTAGCTCAAATAGCGTTTACAGAGATAATTCTTTCCTGTCCACCAATAGGTCAATTTTCCCTAATACATGCTTGCAAAGCACTTTGGATTTTTACACATCAATATTTACCATGGTAGAGAACCATATTTTTGTGATTATTTTTATTTATGGTATCCTCCTGCCTTCATTAGATGGTGTTTTAGTTTTCTAGCATTACCATACAAAATGTCAAGTACTAGTGACTTAATGACAGAAATGCATTTTCTCAGGGTTCTGCAGATGGCACTTCCAACGACAGCTGTCTGGAGGCTTGACTTCTGAGGTTTCTCTCCTTGGCTTTCAGATGGCCACTTGCTCTCTCTCATATGGTGTCTCCTATGTGCATGCATACCTCTGGTTCTCTCTGTGCGTCCACACTTCTTCTGGTAAGGACACAGGCCATATTGGGTTAGGGTCTATTATAACTGCTTCTTATAATTTAATTTCCTTTTTAATTGACCCAGCTTCAAATACAGTCATAATCTGAGGCACTGGACTATTGGGACCTCAACCTATGAATTTGTGGGGAAAACAATTCTGTGATAAACTCCATGAAGGCTGAATTGGTGATTTGCTTCCAATTGTGTCTCTAGAACTAGTATATCACTCAGCATTTAGTAGGTGCTCAATGTAAATATATTGAATTAATGAAAAATATGGTGCCTAAATATTTGTTCTATTCACTATTTTTTGTTACACTTTCTTTTTTATCTTATGTATTCACCAAAGGTCATACTAGAAACCCCTATTATAAGATACATGAGAGACAATGTTATTAAGTTTTCTAAGGGCTGAGAATATTTTATAATTTAGTCATTAAATTAATGTGCAAACCAGAATATATATAGAGAGAATATTCTTTATTAAGAATCAGATTATTTTCACTACAAGTAATACATGAAACTTCTAGGTACAGTGATTATGACAAGGAAATGCAAGTAATTAGAGTTCCTGATGGATAGAAGATCAGTCCTGGGTGTTCATTGGAGGGACTGATGTTGAAGCTGAAACTCCAATACTTTGGCCACCTGATGCAAAGAACTGACTCACTGAAAAGACCCTGATGCTGGGAAAGACTGAGGGCAGGAGGAGAAGGGGACAAAAGAGGATGAGATGGTTGGATGGCATCAATGACTCAACGGACATGGGTTTGGATGGACTCCAGGAGTTAGTGATGGACAGGGAGGCCTGGCATGCTGCAGTTCATGGAGTCGCAAAGAGTCGGATATGCCTGAGCAACTGAACTGAACTGAAGTGATGGAAAGAATTACTGTGACAAAACTATAGCCAAATATGGACAACAAACTTACTCTGGTAACACTTGAAGCTCATTAACAAAATCAGAATTTAGAGAGTTGAGTGAAGAGAGCATTTCCTAAAATTCAGTTCACTTCAGTTGCTCAGTTGAGTCCAACTCTTTGAAACCCCATGGACTGCAGCATGCCAGGCCTCCCTGTCCATTACCAACTCCCGAAGTTTACTCAAACTCATGTCCATTGAGTCGGTGATGCTATCCAACCATCTCATTCTCTGCCATTCCCTTCTCCTCCTGCCTTCAATCTTTCCCAGCATCAGGGTCTTTTCAAATGAGTCAGTTCTTCACATCCAGTGGCCAAAGTATTGAAGTTTCAGCTTCAGCATCAGTCCTTCCAATGAATACTGAGGACTTCAGGATTTCCTTTAGGATGGACTGGTTGGATCTCCTTGCAGTACAAGGGACTCTCAAGAGTCTTCCCCAACACCACAGTTGAAAAGCATCAATTCTTTGGTGCTCAGCTTTCTTTACAGTCTAACTCACATCCATATGTGACTGGAAAAACACAGCTTTGATTAGACGGACTTTTGTTAGCAAAATAATGTCTCTGTTGTCTAGGTTGGTCATAATTTTTCTCCCAAGGAGTAAACATCTTTTAATTTCATAGCTACAGTCACCATCTGCAGTGATTTTGTAGTATAGAAAAATATAAAATAAGAAGTATGTTGAACACAAGGTTCTTTTTTTTTTTTCTTTTTATTGAAGGATAATTACTTTACAGAATTTTATTCTTTTCTGTCAAACTTCAACATGAATCAGCCATAGGTATACATATATCCCCTCTCTTTTTGTACTTCCCCCTATCTCCCTCCCATCCCACCCCTCTAGATTGATATAGACCCTTGTCTGAGTTTCCTGAGCCATACAGCAAATTCCCGTTGACTATCTATTTTATATATGGTAATGTAAGTTTCCACGTTACTCTTTCCATACATCTCATCCTCTCCTCTCCTTCTCCGCATGTCCATAAGTCTATTCTCTATGTCTGTTTCTCCACTGCTGCCCTATAAATAAGTTCTTGAGTATCATTCTTCAAGATTTTGTATATATGTGTTAAAATACGATATATGTATTTATCTTTCTCTTTCTGACTCACTTCACTCTGTATAATAGGTTCTAGGTTCATCCACCTCATTAGAACTGACTTAAAAACATTATTTTTTTATGGCTGAGTAGTATTCCCCTGAATATATGTACCACTCTTCTTCATCCAGAAATTATAAAACTCTTAAAGGAAAACATAGCAGAACAGACAATGATATAAATCAAAGCAAGATCCTCTCTGACCCACCTCCTAGAGTAACAGAAATAAAAACAAAAGTAAACAAGTGGGACCTGATTAAACGTAAAAGCTTTTTCACAGCAAAATAAACACTAAGCAAGGTGAAAAGACAACCCTCAGAATGGGAGAAAACAATAACAAATGAAACAACTTACAAAGGATTAATTTTCAAAATATACAAACAGCTCATACAACTCAACACCAGAAAAACAAATAACCCAATCAAAAAGTGGAAAAAAAAAAAAAAAGACCTAAACATATATTTCTCCAAAAAAGCATACAGATGGCTATCAAACACATGAAAAGATGCTCAACATTGCCTAATATTAGAGAAACAAACACGAATTTTGATGGTGAATACTTTTATCTCATTCCTGACTATGAGGAGGGGGTTTCACTATCATTTCAGTTCACTCACTCAGTCCTGTCCAATTCTTTGTGACCCCATGAGCTGCAGCACACCAAGCTTCCTTGTCCATCACCTACACCTGGAGCTTACTCAAACTCATGTCCATCAAGTTAGTGATGCCATCCAACCATCTTATCCTCTGTCATCCCCTTCTCCTCCTGCCTTCAATCTTTCCCAGCATCAGGGTCATTTCCGATGCGTCAGTTCTTCACATCAGGTGACCAAAGTATTGGACCTTCAGCTTCAAGATCAGTCCTTTAAATGAATATTCAGGGCAGATTTCCTTTAGTAATTACTGGTTGCATCTCCTTGCAGTCCAAGGGACTCTCAAGAGTCTTCTTCAATAACACAGTTTAAAAGCATCAATTCTTTGTCCTCAGTCAGTTTTTCTTTGTGATCCAACTCTCACATCCATAAATGAGTACAGGAAAAAATACAGCTTTGACTAGATGGATGTTTCTTGGTTAAGTAATGTCTCTGCTTTTTAATATGCTGTTTAGGCTTGTCATAACTTTGCTTCTAAGGAGCAGGTGTCGTTTAATTTCATGGCTGCAGTCACCATCTGCCATGATTCTGGAGCCCATGAAAATAAAGTCTGTCACTGTTTCCATTGTTTCCCCATCTATTTGCCATGAAATGATGGAGGTGGATGCGGAGATCTTAGTTTTTTCACTGTTGAGTTTTAAGCCAGCTATTTCACTCTCCTCTTTCAATTTCATCAAGAGGCTTTTTAGTTCCTTTTGGCTTTCTGCAATATGGGTGGTGTCATGTGCATATCTGAGGTTATTGATATTTCTCCCAGCAATCTTGATTGCAGCTTGTGCTTCATCCAGCCTGACGTTTAGCATGATGTACTCTGCATATAAGTTAAATAATCAGGATGACATTATACAGCCTTGACATACTCCTTCCTTGATTTGGAATCAGTCGGTTGTTTCATGTCCAGTTCTAGCTGTTGTTTCTTGATCTGCACAAAGATTTCTCAGGAGGCAGGTTAGGTGTTCTGGTATTTCCATAGCTTGACTGATTTCCACAGTTTGTTATGATCCTCACAAAGGCTTTGGCATAGTCAATAAAGCAGAAGTAGATGCTTTTTCTGGAACTCTCTTGCTTTTTTGATGATCCAACAGATATTGGCAATTTGATGTCTGGTTCCTCTGTCTTTTCAAAATGAAGCTTGAATATCTGGAAGTTCTCAGTTCACAAACTGTTGAAGCCTAACTTGGGGAATTTTGAGCATTTCTTTGCTAGTGTGTGAGATGATTGCAATTGTGTAGTAGTTGGAGAAGGCAATGGCACCCCCCTCCAGTACTCTTGCCTGGAGAATCCCAGGGACAGAGGAGCCTAGTGGCCTGCTGTCTATGGGGTCGCACAGAGTCGGACATGACTGAAGCAACTTAGCAGTTAAACATTCTTTGGCATTGCCTTTCTTTGGGATTGGAATGAAAATTGACCTTTTTCAATCATATGGCCACAGCTGAGTTTCCAAATTTGCTGAGATACTGAGTGCAGAACTTTAACAGCATCTTCTTTTAAGATTTAAAGTAGGTCAACTGAAATTCCATTACCTCCTGTAGCTTTATCCGTAGTGTTTCTTCCTAAGGCCCACTTGCATTTGCACTACTGGATGTCTGGCTCTAGGTGAGTGATCACACCCTTGTGGTTATCTGGGTCATTAAGACCTTTTTTGTAGAGTTCTGTAGGTGTATTCTTGCTGCCTCTTCTTAATATCTTCTGTTCCTGTTAAGTCCATACACTTTCTGTCTTTCATTGTGCCCATCTTTTCATGAAATGTCCTTTGGTGTCTCTAATTTCCTAAAGAGACCTCTAGTCTTTCCCATTCTACTGTTTTCTCCTATTTCTTTGCATTGACCACTGAGGAAGGCTTTCTTATTTCTCCTTGCTATTCTTTGGAAATCTGCATTCATATGGTATATATTTTCCTTTTCTCCTTTGCCTTTAGCTTCTTTTCCTTTCTCAGATATTTGTACGGCCTCCTCAGACAGCCATTTTTACTTTTTGCATTTATTTTTCTTGGTGGTGGTCTTAATCAATGCCTTCTCTACAATGCCATGGACCTCTGTCCATAGTTTTTCAGACTGTCTGTCTATCAGATCTATTCCCTTGAATCTCTTTGTTACCCCCAATGTGTAATTATAAGGGCTTTGATTTACTTCATACCTTAACAGTCTAGTGGTTTTCCCTACTTTCTTCAATTTCATTCTGAATTTTGCAATAAGAAGTTCATGATCTGATCCACAGTCAGCTCTTGGACTTGTTTCTGCTAACTGTACAGATCTTCTCCATCTTTGGCTGCAAAGAATATAATTAATCTGTTTTCAGTATTGACCATCTGTTGATGTTCATGTGTAGAGTCTTCTCTTTTGTTTTTGGAAGAAGTTGTTGTTGGCATTATCATATAGTATTATGGATTTTAAGGTTTTTACTTTTCCCTTGGAGATGCCTTTTATATACATATATAGTTTATCATACAAATGATAAATTTTTGAATACAATTTTCTTTTATAAACCATGAGTTGTGCATTGACATTTATTCAATGCTTTTTCTGTGTATGATGATTATATGATTTTTTTTTTGTTTTTATTCTGTTAATACACTGTACATGCTTAATCGCTCAGTTGTGTCCAACTCTTTGTGACCCCATGGACTGTGGCCCACCAGTTCCACTGTCAATGGGGATTCCTCAGGCAATAAAACTGGAGTGGGTTGCCATTTCCTTTACCAGAGACCTTCCCAACCCAGGGATCGAACCCAGGTCTTCCACACTACAGGTGGAGTCTTTACCCTCTGAGCCACCAGGGAATCCCTAATACACTGCATAGCTCTTCTAAAATGTTTCTACTATTATGTGTAATAAATTTCTGAAACAATGTTGACTTTATTTTGATGTATCATGTTGTAAATATCTGATTTTTGGGGGGGGGGGATTGAAGTTCTTCTTAGTAAAAATCAGCTTAGTATTTGTAAGAACATTCAAATTTTATTTCTTTTTATTTTGATTTTTGTCAGTTTGGTTTGTCAAGGGACTTGTCCATTTCATCTGACATAATTTTGTTTATCTTGTCTTAAATACTAAATTTTTAGTGCATGCAAAATATTCCTTTTTGATTTTTTAAATTCATATTGGATTATTAGTATACTCAGTTTTTTCTTCAGTAGCCATTGTTGGAGGGTATACACACAAAAACACATACATGTATTTATATTAATACATTCAAATAATCCAGAAAAAGCAATGGCACTCCACTCCAGTACTCTTGCCTGGAAAATCCCATGGGTGGAGGACCCTGGTAGGGTGCAGTCCATGGGGTCGCTAAGAGTCAGACACGACTGAGTGACTTCACTTTCATTTTTCACTTTCATGCATTGGAGAAAGAAATGGCAACCCACTCCAGTGTTCTTGCCTGGAGAATCCCAGGGATGGAGGAGCCTGGTGGGCTGCTGTCTATGGGGTCGCACAGAGTAAGACACCACTGAAGTGACTTAGCAGCAGTATTCAAATAATCAATGTTTAGTTTCTTTAAATTTCTTATTTTTTTTCTGTGTGGTTCTATCTTATTATTTATTATATTTTACCAATCATTTTCTAGCTTCTTCAAATTGTACTTATATTAATGTATTTCACATTTTACTTTTTGTAGTATATTCATTACAAAACACAAGTTTTATTCTAATAATAGGCTTTGCTGCATTCCATGAGTTTTGGTATGATATATTTTATTATATCTTCATGCAAAATATTTTTAAATTTTATTGATTTTGTATTGACATAAGTTTTTTGCAAATGTCTTCTCCTCTGCCTCCGAGGGTGGTATTTTACAAGAGGCATATGGTGCTGGCTTCCATCTGAGATGGTTTCCACACGTGTGCCTCTTCCCATGAGCGATAAACCAATCAGAGGAATAGCTTCTTGGCAAAGCAGCCCATTGCTGGGTGAGACCACCTTCCATCTTTCTAGATCACTGAGATTTTACATTGATAGGTAAGTATGTGCTGCTTCTATCTTCTCTGAAGATAGATTCTAAACATACTTGATGGGGTAT
Source organism: Bos indicus (assembly GCF_029378745.1). Lineage (NCBI taxonomy): Eukaryota > Metazoa > Chordata > Mammalia > Artiodactyla > Bovidae > Bos > Bos indicus. Next base: position 6,043,864 of record NC_091768.1, on the reverse strand, counting down.
ATAATACTGGCTATCCACGAAATTAAATTCACCACAAATTTTGAGCTATAACACCCTGTTATCTCAGAATAATAACTGCTTGGAGCCATTACGATATTTATAAAGTATCACAGCTTTAACAAAATGAAAACATGCCATAAAAGAAATGCCCTTCAAATTTTATGCAAATGCCTCAGTTTCAATAAAATAAACATTAATTAAGTTTATGTATGCAAATTCTAACTAGCCATATTTTCATACTTGGTTATTAACCACAGTTTTCTTTTATGTCTCATTGAAATTAGCCTTATCATTTAGAAAATATTAACCAAAGAATGCTTTACATTTTTATGTATTAAATATGAAATATTATCCAAATAAGTATAGAACCCATATATTTGAAAATATACTATAAAACAATAAAGAGATACTTTTATGCAAAAAAAAAAATTGGGGGATTTTCACCTTGAGAATTTTATAATTATTTTAATATATTAAATATATGTGCCAGTGTATAAAATTTCAATCAGTGGAAACAAAATGAGACATTATGTTAGTAATCAACATATTGTTAATTTTGGCCCACATGTACATTTGAAAACATATGCAATTTGTATATGAAGCTGTTGCATTCAGTGTTCTATGTATTACATTGATGTTGCATTTATTCATTGGCTTTCAAAATCTTGAATATTTCTATGAACATTTCTTTACTGTATAACTGAAATAACTCTTAAATATTGCTCTCTATGATTATTGAATTTAACACTATGTAGTCTCTTTTGCATATATTTTTGAGGCAATGTTATTACATACAAAAAATTGACCATCGCATCATTCATTGGAAAGATGCCTTTTATATTCTGAAATATTCCTTTATAAATCTCACCCTCCCTATATTAAAGTATTTTTGGTACAGTGATTTTGGAAGTTGATATTCCTTTATATGTATTGTACCATGTTTTGTTTTCAATCTTCCTGAAATCTTAAATTCAAGGATTTCCTTTTTTAGTGTCTATGCACAGTTTTATATTGATGCCTGAAAAATCTCAGTAGCTCAGTCTGGGCATGCTCAGTAGTCTAGACATGTTCACCTGATTTATCTACTTAAAACTGACTAGACTATTGTCAAGATTTTTGGCTGAGATATATACTAAACTGAACAATCAACAAGAAAGAACCTATTTCCAAGCTCATTCAAGTTTTTGGTAGAATCATTTCCTTGCAGTTATAGATCTCAAGATCCCAGATACTACTTGGGTATTGTTCACTTTCTTTAAAAATTTAGTTTGTTGATCACAATCTCATAATTGAGTTATTTAGTTAATTTGTATTTAATACAATAATTGATATATCTACAAGGTAGTGTTCCATGTTTCTAATTTTGGGGCATTTTTTAATTTTTTCCTACTTAAGATATTCTAGTATTTCTATATTAATCTTGCTATTTGCATATTATTTTATTAGCTCCTTTAAAGAAGAGAAGCAAAAAACAAAGGAGAAAAGGAAATATGTAAGCATCTGAATGCAGAGTTCCAAAGAAGAGCAAGAGATAAGAAAGCTTTCCTTAGTGATCAATGCAAAGAAATAGAGGATAACAATAGAATGGGAAAGACTAGAGATCTCTTCAAGAAAAATTAGAGATACTAAGGAAATATTTCATGCAGAGATGGGCTCGATAAAGGACAGAAATGGTATGGGCCTAACAGAAGCAGAAAATATTAAGAAGAGGTGGCAAGAATACACAGACGAACTGTGCAAAAAGGATCTTCATGACCAAGATTATCACGATGGTGTAATCACTCACCTAGAGCCAGACATCCTGGAAAGTGAAGTCAAGTGGGCCTTAGAAAGCATCCCTAAGAACAAAGCTAGTGGATGTGATGGAATTCCAGTTGAGCTATTTCAAATCCTAAAAGATGATGCTGTGAAAGTGCAGCACTCAATATGCCAGCAAATTTGGAAAACTCAGCAGTGGCCACAGGGCTGGAAAAGGTCAGTTTTCATTCCAATCCCAAAGAAAGGCAATGCCAAAGAATGCTCAAACTACTGCACAATTGCACTCATCTCACAGGCTAGTAAAGTAATGCTCAAAATTCTCCAAGCCAGGCTTCAGCAATACATGAACCATGAACTTCCAGATGTTCAAGCTGGTTTTAGAAAAGGCAGAGGAACCATAGATGAAATTGCCAACATCCACTGGATCATAGAAAAAGCAAGAGAGTTCCAGAAAAATATCTGTTTCTGCTTTATTGACTATGCCAAAGCCTTTGACTGTGTGGATCACAATAAACTGTGGAGAATACTGAAAGAGATGGGAATACCAGAGCACCAGTCCTGCCTCTTGAGAAACCGATGGGCAGGTCAGGAAGTAACAGTTAGAACTGGACATGGAGCAACAGACTTGTTCCAAATAGGTAAAGGAGTACATCAAGGCTGTATATTGTCACCCTGCTTATTTAACTTCTATGCAGAGTACATCATGAGAAACGTTGGGCTGGAAGAAGCACAAGCTGGAATCAAGATTGCTGGGAGAAATATCAATAACCTCAGATATACAGATGACACCACCCTTATGGCAGAAAGTGAAGAGGAATTAAAAAGTCTCTTGATGAAAGTGAAAGTGGAGAGTGAAAAAAGTTGGCTTAAAGCTCAACACTCAGAAAACTAAGATCATGGCATCTGGTCCCATCACTTCATGGGAAATAGATGGGGAAACAGTGGAAACAGTGTCAGACTTCATTTTTTTGGGCTCCATAATCACTGCAGATGGTGACTGCAGCCATGCAATTAAAAGACGCTTAGTTATTGGAAGAAAAGTTATGACCAACCTAGATAACATATTCAAAAGCAGAGACATTACTTTGCCAACAAAGGTCTGTCTAGTCAAGGCTATGGTTTTTCCAGTGATCATGTATGGATATAAGAGTTGGACTGTGAAGAAAGCTGAGTGCCGAAGAATTGATGCTTTTGAACTGTGGTATTGGAGAAGACTCTTGAGAGTCCCTTGGCCTGCAAGGAGGTCCAACCTGTCCATTCTGAAGGGGATCAGCCCTGGGATTTCTTTGGAGGGAATGATGCTGAAGCTGAAACTCCAGTACTTTGGCCACCTCATGCAAAGAGTTGACTCATTGGAAAAGACTCTGATGCTGGGAGGGATTGGGGGCAGGAGGAGAAGGGGACAACAGAGGATGAGATGACTGGATGGCATCACTGACTTGATGGATTTGAGTCTGAGTGAACTACGGGGGTTGGTGATGGACAGGGAGGCTTGGTGTGCTGCAATTAATAGAGTCACAAAGAGTCGGATATGACTGAGTGAGTGAACTGAACTGAACTGATATTATGGATTATATCAGGTATGTTTGACTTCTTGGATTCTATTAAGTATTAGTATTTTTATATTTTGTGGAGAAATTGATGAGCTTACAATAACTTAACTTTATTTTCATACTCAATTTCCTGGATTTTTGTCATATTTTCTGTATACATACATTTTTTATATAGTATAATAATGTTCTTATTATTACATGTACAGCACTACTCAGTTTAATTTGCCCAGATATTTACTTTTCCATTCCTGTTTTAAGATAATTTTAAGTGGGATTACTTTCCTTCTGCATGAAAATACTTATTCTTTAGAATATGCTTTTAATGAAGTTTACTAGAGGTAAATTATTTAGTTTGGGTTTTTATGAAAGTATATGTTTTTAAATGTGATTTTTGTATACATATAAAAGGCCACATAAATCTGAATTTTATTTTTAACAGATTTTATTTTAACAAATTTGTGTAAAGTTTTTATCATGCATGTGAGGAGGTTTATTTTTTCTTTAAAGGACTATGGAAATAATTTTGCTTCTAGTTTCTCCTAATAGAGCAAAAGTCACTTCTAAATGTTATTTCACTTTGCTTATCTCGTGAGGTCTATTTTCATGATAATAAACACCATAAAATTATAGCTGTTCATAGTCATAAAAAATGTATACCAAATAAGAAACACTAAGGAAAAAGAGTTAAGATGAGCTCTAGAGGCTATGATTTTTAGGTAAAATTTGCAAAATAATTGAGCTCTTCAGAAAGTTCATCACAAGAAGCATGACAAGATGCAGAATAGAAGCAATCTTTTTAGTTAAGGATATACTCTTTCTATTATGAAACGTTGAAAAATTGGGACAAATAATATAGAAAAAGATTAGCCTTCAAAATTGTATCATAATTAAAATTACACGCAACACTTTAATTTCATATTAGCACTTATTTTCTTCTGTTGAAACTAGGGTTTATATTTGTATGTAATTTAAAAATATAAGTGGTCTATGACTCTACTCTGATAGTCATAAAATTTTATGCAAGTTACTGGAAACAAATGGATGAGCGTAGCAGGTTCTTTAAAAACTATCAGAATAAACATCTTACAACTACCAAGAACAGTAATTATTAGTAAAGTAATTAATGTTAACTGATAGTCTACTATTTGTAAAATCTTAGGTTGGAGCTTTACATTAATTAAATTGTTGAATCTTCACTAAAGTTCTATCTAGTAAAGGTTATTCATTGATTCTATTTAAATGATGATACATATGGAGTGAAGTCATTATCGTGGTGGCCAAAGACATTTCTCCTTTTAGTTCCATGAAGCAATGGCTCTGTGGGAGTTGTGGGATCCAGTACCATATACCAAGGAGCCTGAGAGTCACCTTGCACCTGTGTATCTGGTATTGAGCACATAGACATTTCTTCAGGTGGTGAAATCAATGGAGAAGCAAATCTGCCCCAATCCCTGTCTCCATAATTGGAAAGAAACCTGGAGAGGGTATGCACAAAGACCAGAGAGAAACTGTAAAAATGAAGCTTTCTGGAAGAGACTGGAATAAAAGAAAGAAAAAAAAAGTTATAGCATAGTGGAAGGAATCAGAACCTTGTGGTGTTGGCCCTTCTCCAAGGCAACACAGCATGTGGCTGAACTATCAGAGAGTAGTGACATTTCCTACAGGGGAGAGGAACAGTGAGTAAGTGCCCACCACCCAACTGGTTTGAGATTGAGCTGGAGTATCCAGTTTCTTTACAGAAGTATCCAGAGTACTGAACTGGATTCTCTGTCTCTATAAGGTGGGAGGAGACCAGGAAAGAGTTAGATAAGAATATCAAAGGATATTAAAGAGACATGGTTCAAGGGAATGCTCTAGTCACTGTAGAAGATGTTAAGGAGATTCCTTAAAAAAACTAGGAATAAAACCACCATATGACCCAGCAATCCCACTCCTAGGCATATACCCTGAATAAACCAAAACTGAAAGAGACTCATGTATCCCTTTGTTCATTGTAGCACTATTTACATTAGCTAGAACATGGAAGCAACCTAGATGTCCATGGATGAATGGATAAAGAAGTTATGGTACATATACACTATGGAATATTACTCAGTCATGAAAAGGAATGCCTTTGAGTCAGTTCTAATGAGGTGGATGAACCTAGAACCTATTATACAGAATGAAATAAATCAGAAAGAGAAAGATGAATAACATATTCTAATGCATATATATGGAATCTATAAAAACGGTACTGAAGAATTTATTTACAGGGCAGCAATGGAAAAAAAGGCATAGAGAATAGACTTATGGACATGGGGAGAGGAGAGGAGATGGTGAGATGTATGGAAAGAGTAACATGGAAACTTACATTACCATATGTAAAATAGATAGCCAATAGGAATTTGCTGTATGGCTAAGAAACTCAAACAGGGGCTCTGTATCAAGCTGGCGGGGCAGAATGGGGAGGAAGATGGGAAGGAAGTTCAAAAGAGAGGGGATATATGTATACCTATGGCTAATTAATATTGAGGTTTGACAGAAAACAACAAAATTTTGTAAAACTATTATCCTTCAATTAAAAAAAAAAATCAAAGATGCTTAATTGCTAAAAGTGAACACTGAAATTGAGTCATTAAGTTCATCTTTAAATTGAATCATTAAGTTCAATTGATCAATTGGTCAATTATATAAATGGTGTCACACACACCAAGAAGTACCTTTCTAAGTCATATTATAAGCTGTGAGATATTTTATTGTGGAATTCTAAATCAAGAGATTTGACACTGTATCAAAGATATATTAATATTATGAGGTAGAAATTTAATGTGAATCAATAAATGTTGAATTAAAAAAAAAAAAAAAAGAGAGAGAGAGAGAGATAGAGACATGGTTCCAATGAGAAAGAAAGTTGAACTGGGAATCAAAAATCCCACCATAGAAAGTTCCAGAGCCAGATGGTTTATCTGTCAATTTCTACCAAACATTTAAAGAAGACTTAATGAGGATCCTTTGAAACATTTTTTTCTCTAAAAAAGTTAAAGAAGAGAGAATGCAGTCAAACATTTAAGTAATCCAGCATTACTCTAACACCAAAGCCAGGTAAGCCACCACAAGAAAAAAAAAAAAAGAAAGAAAGAATAATAAAGTGAAACTAGAGACCAATCTCTCAAATGAATAGAGATGCAAAATTTGTCATCAAACTATGAAAAATCCAACATATTATAAGGATTATACACTGTGACCAAGTGAAATCCATACCTTGAATTCAAATAAGCATCAATACATTAAAGCTAATAAATGTGACATGCCACTTCAATACAGTGAAAAATAAAAATCACATGATAATCTTAACAGAAGCAAAAAAAAAAAAGATCATGAAAACACGTTTCCATGAAAAGCAAAAAATCCTCTCAGTAGATGTGTATAAAAGGAACATAAATCAACATAATAAAGACTGTATATGACAAATTCACACCTAACATATTACTCAATGGTAAGAAATTGAAAGCTTTTATCTAAGCTCAGGAATAAGACAAAGAGGCCTACTCTCACCACTCTTATTCAACATAGTAGTGGAAGTTCTAGCTGGAGCAATTAGACCATACAAAGAAATAAAATGCAACCACATTTGAGAAAGTAAATAAGTAAAATTGTCATTATTTGAAGATGATAGGGTCTTATATATAGAAAATCCTAAATAGTCAACCAAAATTACTATTGACTCTAAAAAAAAACCTCAGCAAAGTTGCAGGATATTAAATCAACAGAGAAATTAGTTGTGTTTCTACAGACTAACACAACTTCTGAAAAACAAAGAAAAAAAAAGAAATTAACCTGATTCAAAAATTCATCAAAAACAAAAACAGTTTTTGGAATAAATTTAAGCAAGGAGGTGAAAATTGCAAGATATTAATGAAAGAAAGTGAAAAAGATACAACTGAACAGAAAGATATTTCATGTTCACAGATCAGAAAAATTAATATTAGTAACATATTTACACTACCCAAAGCCTTTTCTAGATTCAATGTAATCCTGTAAACATTTCAATCATATTTTTTGCAGAAATAGAAAATGATCCTAAAATTTGTGTGGAACTCTAAGAGACCCCAGATAGCCAAAGCAACACTGAGAAAGAAGAAGAAAATTAGAGATATTGCATTTCTTGATTTCAAACTTTACTGTACAGACATAGTAATTAAACAATATAGTAACTGACATAAAAAAAAAAAATAGACACATAGGACTTCCCTGGTGGCTCAATGGTAAAGAATCTGCCTGCCAATGCAGGAGACCTGGGTTTGATCCCTGATCTAGGAAGATATAACACGCCACAATACAGCTAAGCCCGTGTGCCACAACTATTGAGCCTGTGCTTTAGAGCCCAGGAGCCTCCACTACTGAGTGCATGTGCTGCAGCTACTGAAGTCTACTTGCACTAGAGCCCACGCTCCACAACAAGAGAAGCCACCACAATGAGAAGCCCTTGGACCAGAAACAAGAGTAGTCCTTCATCTCTGCAACTAGAGGAAGCCTGCACAGCAAAAAAAAAAAAAAACAACAAAAAACACTGCACAAACTAAAATGAAATAAATAAAACTTAAAAAAAAATAACAGACACTTCAAACCAATGGAACAGAATAGAAAGCCCAGAGTTACTCTCCCCTGCCCTCATCACTGATGATTAGCTAATACTTGAAAAGCAAGTCAAGAACATTCAATGGGAAAGGATAGTCTCTTCAACAAATGGTGTGGATAAAACTGGATGACCACTTACAGAGAAATTAAATAGACCCTTTCCTTATACCATTCAAAGAAATTAACTCAAAGTGGATTAAAGACTTAAACATTTTTACCTAATAGGGTAAGATTCCCAGATGAGAATAAAGGGAAGAAATTCCTTGATTTTGGTCTTAGTAATTATTTTTTTTTGAGATGGGTCACCAAAAGCACAAGGAAAAAAGCAAAAATCATTAAATGGGACTATATCTAACTAAAATACTTCTGTACAGGAAAAAAAACAAACTGTAACAATAAAAAGGCATGTATAAAATGGAAGAAACTATTTAAAACCATATATCAGATAAAGGGTTAACATACAAAATCTATCAATAACTCATACAACTCAATAACAACAGTGACGCATCTAGTTAAAGAGGGAGGCAAATTAACCAAATAGGCATTTTTCCAAAGAGATATCCAGCTAGCTAATAAGTTTGTGAAAAGATACTCAGTATTATTGTTACTCAGGAAAACGCTAATTAAAACTCCAAGAAATATTATCTCACACCTGTGAGAATGGTTATAATTAAAAAGTCAGGAGATGAGTTTTGAGGATGTGGAGAAAAGAAAATCATTGTACCTGTCAGTGGGAAGTCAAATTGGTTTTGTTGTTTAGTTGCTAAATCATATCTGACACTTTTGTGACTCCATGGCCTGTAGGTCACCAGGCTCCTCTGTCCATGGGATTTCCTGCACAAGAATACTGGAGTGAGTTGCCCCTTCTTACTAGAGGGCATCTTCCTGATCCATGGATTGAACCCATGTCTCTTGCATTGGCAGGTGGGTTCTTTCCCACTGAGCCAACAGGGAAGCCCCAAATTGGTTTACCAACTATGAAAAACAGTATTTACCTTCCCTCCCAAGTTAAAAAGAGAACCAACAGATTATCCACCTATCTTGCTTCTAGCTATATATCCAAAGAAAATGATGAGATATATTCACTCCAGTGTTTATTGCAGCATTATGCACAATAGCAAAATATTTAAACGGCCTAAATATTTATCAGTGAATAAAAAGTTTTATATATGTATGTGTGTGTGTGTGTGTGTATATATATATATATATATATATGAATATTATTCAGCCCTGAGAAAGAAGAAAGGTCTCTTTTCAACAAAGTAAGAATCCTTCAGGGCATTATGCTAAGTGAGATAAGTCAGACAGAGAAAGCTAAGTAATGTATAAGACCATACAGTATATGTGGAATCTAAAGTGAACTCACAGGAACAGAGAAAAGAAAGATGGTTATCAAGAGCTGGAGGATGGGAAAATTGGGGACATGCTGTATAAGGTTACAAGCTTTTGATCAGTAGATAAATAATTCCTGGAGATACAGTGTACAGTAGAGAAAGGAATGGCTACCCACTCCAATATTCTTGACTGGAAAATTCCAGGATGGAGGAGCCTGGCTGTCTAGAGTCCTTGGGGTCCCTAAGAGTCAGACATAACTGAGCAACTAACACTATAGTGTTTATATAGTAGACAGCAATACTGCATTATAAACTTTAAAGTTGTTAAAAGACTAGATCTTAATTGTTCCCACTACAGAAAAAGATGATGATGATGTTATATGACATGGTAATTATGTGATATATAAATGTATCACATCAACAAGTTGTATATCTCAGATTTGCATGATTTTATATGTGAATTATATCTCAACAAAAATAGTTGTGAAAAAAGATGAGAAACAAGTACAGAGACACATAACTAAGTTCATGGGAATTGCATAGTCAGTAAAATTGGAGTTGAAATTTAAATTCAGGCAATTAGAGCCACTCTGTATGTATGTGTGAGTCACTTTGTCATGTTTGACTCTTTGTGACACCATGGACTATATAGCCCACCAGGCTCCTCTGTCCATGGGATTCTCCAGACAAGAACCTTATATATATATAATCGTTTATATATATAAACAATTTATTTTTATTGTCACTTTGTTTTTTTAATTGAAGGATAATTGCTTTACAGAATTTAATTGTTTACTGTCAAATATCAACAGAAATCAGCCATAGGTATGCTCACGTTCCCTTCCTCCCAAACCTCCTTCCAATCTCCCTCCCATTCCCACCCTTCTAGATATTGCCACAGAGCCCCATACACTGAGGAAACCTAAATGGATACATTAATTTCCTACATACCTGGGTTTATTCTTTTTCAATTTTTAAAAATTATTTATTTTTTATCGAAGGATAAATGCTTTACAGCATTTTGCTGTTTTCAGTCGAACCTCAGGATGAATCAGCCATAGGTATACATATATCTCCTGCCTTCTGAACCTCCCTCCCTTCTCCCTCCTCATCCCACTCCTCTAGGTTGATACAGACCCCCTTTTCGAGTTTCCTGAGATATAGAGCAAATTCCTGTTTGGCTATCTATTTTACACGTGGTAATGTAAGTTTCCATGTTACTCTGTCCATACATCTCACCCTCTCCTCCCCTCTTTTCATGTCCATAAGTCTATTCTCTATGTCTGTTTTTGCACTGTTGCTCTGTAAATAAATTCTTCAGTGCCAATTTTCTAGATTCTGTATATATGTATTAGAATACAATATTTATCTTTCTCTTTCTGACGTACTTCTCTCTGTATAATAGGTTCTAGGTTCATCCACCTCATTAGAGCTGACTTAAAGGTGTTCCTTTCTATGGCTGAGTAATATTCCATTGTGTATATGTACCACAACTTCTTTATCCATTCATCTGTTGATGGACATCTAGGTTGCTTTCATGTTCTAGCTATTGTAAACAATGCTGCAATGAACAATGGGATACATGTGTCTTTTTTCAGTTTTGGTTTCCTCAGGGTATAAGCTTAGGAGCGGGATTGCTGGATCATATGGTGGTTTTATTCCTACTTTTTAAAGGAATCTCCATACCGTCTTCCATAGTGACTGTATCAATTTACATTCCTACCAAGGTGCAAGACTGTTCCCTTTTCTCCACACCCTCACCAACATTTACTGTTTGTAGCCATTTTGATGATAGCCATTCTGACTGGTATAAGGTGATATCTCACTGTAGTTTTGATTTGTATTTCTCTAATAATGAGCTATGTTTAACATCTCTCCATGTGTTTGTTAGCCATTTGTGTGTCTTCTTTGGAGAAATGTCTGTTTAGGTCTTTTCCCTGCTTTTTGATTGGGTTGTTTGTTTTTCTTGTATTAAGTTGTATGACCTGCTTGTGTATTTTAGAAAATAATCCTTTGCCAATTGTTTCATTTGCTGTTATTTTCTCCCATTATGAGGGCTGTCTTTTCACCCGGCTTATAGTTTTCTTTGCTGAGCAAAAGGTTTTAACTTTAATCAAGTACCATTTGTTTACATTTGTTTTTATTTCTGTTACTCTAGGAGGTGAATCATAAAGGATCTTGTTTTGATTTATGTCCTTGAGTGTTCTGCCTATGTTTTTCTCTAAATTTTAGAGTTTCTGGTCTTACACTTAGATCTTTAATCCCTTATGAGTTTATCTTTTTGTATGGTGTTAGGAAGTGTTCTAATTTATTCTTTTATATGTAGATGTCCAGTTATCCTAGCACCATTTATTGCAGAGGCTGTCTTTGCCCCATTGTATATTCTTGCCTCCTTTGTCAAAAATAAGTTACCCATATGTTCATGCTCTTTCTATCATGTTCCATTGGTCTACATTTCTGTTTTTGTGCCAGTACCATACTGTCTTGATGACTGTAGCTTTGTAGTATAATCTGAAGTCAGGAAGGTTGATTCCTCCAGTTCCATTCTTCTTTCTCAAGACTGCTTTGGGTATTCAGGGTCTTTTATGTTTCCATATGAGTTGTGAAATTTTTTGTTCTAGTTATGTGAAAAATATCATTGGTAATTTGATAAGGATTGCATTGAATCTGTAGATTGTGTTTGGTAGTATAGTCATTTTCACAGTATTGATCCTTTCTATCCAGGAACATGGAATATCTCTCCATCTTTTTATGTCATTTTTTATTTCTTTCATCAGTATCTTATAGTTTTCTGTGTACATTTCTTTTGTCTCCATAGGTAAGTTTATTCCTAGATATTTAATACTTTTTTGTTGCGATGGTGAATGGGATTGATTCCTTAGTTTCTCTTTCTAATTTTTCATTGTTAGTATATAGAAATGCAAGTGATTTACACATATTGATTTTGTATCCTGCAACTTTGCTAGATTCACTGATTAGCTCTAGTAATTTTCCAATACTATCTTTAGGGTTTTCTATGTACAGTATCATTTCATCTGCAAACAGTGAAAGCTTTACTTCTACTTTTTCAATTTGGATTACTTTTATTTCTTTTTCTTCTCTGATTGCTGCAGCTAGGACTTCCAGAACTATGTTGAATAATAGTGGGGAAAGTGTACACCCTTGTCTTGTTCCTGGTCTTAGGGGAAACGCTTTCAGTTTTTCACCATTGAAAATCATGCTACTGTAGGTTTATCATATATGGCCTTTACTATGTTGAATCAAGTTCCTTCTATGCTCATTTTTGAAGATTTTTAATCATAAATGGGTGCTGAATTTTATCAAAGGCCTTTTCTGCATCTATTGAGGTTATCATATGGTTTTTATCTTTCAATTTGTTAATATAGTGTATCACATTGGTCGATTTGTATATATTTATAAAAATATTTACTTTTGGCTGTGCTGGGTCTTTGTTACTGTGTGAGATTTTCTCTTTTTTAAAATTAAATGTATTTATTTTAATTAGAGGATAATTACTTTACAACATTGTATTGGTTTTGCCACACATCAACATGAATCTGCCACAGGTATACACGTGTTCAGTTGTGGTAAGCAGAGGCTACTCTGTAGATGTGGTGTGTGGGCTTCTCATTGTGTGGGCCTTTTCTTGTTTTGGAGCAAGGCTCTAGGCTGTGCAGGTTTCAGTAGTTTCCATTTCTAGGCTCTAGAGCACAGGGTCAGCAGTTGTGGTCCATGGCTTAGTTGCTCCATGGCATGTGGGATCTTCCCAGACCAGGGATCAAACCTGTGTAACCTGCATTGGCAAGCAGCTTCTTCACCACTAAGCCACCAGGAAGCCCAGATACCTGAATTTAGATATCTTTACAATAGAAGTTGAAAAGGTCACCTGTAGGATTGTGGGAGCTCACCATAAGCCTAAGGAAGAACATTGGACTTAAACACTAACTCAACAAAGTGTAGAAACTATAACTGATTACATGATAGGTGGCAAAATCTGTGCATATAGCACTAGCATGTGTGATAAATCACTACAGTCGTGTCCGAGTCTATCTGACCCTATGGGCTGTAGCCCGCTAGGCTTCTCTATTCATGGGATTCTCCAGGCAAGAATACTGGTGTGGATTGCAGTGCCATCCTCCAGAGGATCTTCCTGACCCAGGGACTGAGCTCATGTTTCATGTCTCCTGCATTGGCAGGCAGGTTCTTTATCACTACCATCACCCAGGAAGCCCAGCACTAGAATGAGACATACTCTAAAATTAACTTAAAATATATAATGCATATTAAATAAAGTATTCTTAGGAGTAGCGAATTTTAATTGCTATTCTTAACATTTATTTTGTAATTTTGTATTGCCACAGTTTAGAATTATACATTGGATACCGTTATTTTCATATCTCAGAGCCTCTGAACAACTTAATACATTTTCAAGTAAAGAAGCCTGAAGTGGAGGTTAGTAATAAAACCCTTTCTGGATCCTCACAGGAATGCTTCTCTTGAGCTTCTGCAGAAAAATTTTAACCAGCCTCCTTCTACAATTATAACTTGAAAAGTCAGTGACTTTTTGGCTGATAGAGAGTTCAGTAGGACACCACCAGTGGCCATCACCTAAAAGGTGTCCAGAAATAAACAATATAGGTGTGGTATTCAAGTGCCATTCCAAGCTATGGAGAAAAGTCCAGGAGCAGATTCATTGCCAAATGAAGAATCCTATTGTTTCAGGCTAGGATTCTAACACATCAAGCTATATTGGTTGGGGGTACTTGTTAGAAAGAGCCAGAAATGAACAGAGCCAGACACCAGAATCTGATTCTGGCTATGATTGAGTGTAAAGAAGCAAAATCAGAAATGTAGACATTTCAATTCACAGTTCAAGTCTGTAGCCAGACCAAGAAAATTAAGCTGATCAGACACTGGTTACTGAAGCTCTGATAAGATGCTCTGTTAAGTTGTTTTAGTAACATGTGGCTCATTCTGTTCCTATGGTATTTTAGGCACATTTTATTATGAACAAGTTTTTTTTTTTTTTTCCACTGTACTGTCTAATCAAAGAAAATCACATTTTTTAGGAAACAGAGGCTTTGTTTTATATCTATATATGATTCATTTTAGTAGACAGGATGGGAGAAATATCAAATATTAACTGAAAGATTATCATAGACTTACATTTGAAAAATAGAATTGTGCAATCACATTATGTTGAATATAAGATCAAAATGTTATTAGTAAACAAAATTACTTCTTACTCTAATATATGAATTCAATTTATCATTCAATGTAACTTTCTGCTTTGGGTGAATATTTTACTGAATATGTTTATATAAATGTCCTTTTGAGAAAATATAATACTATTTTTATCATTCAGATTACTCACTTATCATTTTCATTTCCTGAGTAGATTGATTTCCAATTCTTCAAATTGTTATGATTTTAGAAAACAGAGCAATTTCTCATCACATGCATTGATTACTTGAAGTTAGCTGTAGCTTCTAAAAGAGGAAAGATACATTTTCCATATGATTCAAAATTCTGTGGAAAAATTGCCTGCTCACTTTCACCCTTCATTTGATTTGCTGCATATAAAACTTATTAGTAGTCATCTGTGAAGTTTGTTATGACAAGATAGAACAGGCCAACTTATATAAAACATGAGAATGATGAATGTAGTTTATTTTCAAGTTTCTCTCTTCTACCTGTGCATGAGAAGAATCACTTTACATTCATTTAATTATAGAAAAAATAAAATGTTCATGCACACAGGCCCACAAGAGGCACTTTATTCGCAATGGTTGAGATTCTATTTCCTACTTGTTTTAGAGACCTCCTTGGTTTTCTAAATCACAATCAAGGAAGAAAAGACCGGAAGGAATTTGAATATCATGGCTGGAGCTTAGGTGAAAGAGTTTCAGTTATGTATTTGAGTTCCTAATATGTGCAAAGCATTTTAACAAATAAAGCAGCAAATGCATTGTCCTAATACATATTACACAAGAGGAATGCAATGTTCTTGCCCCAAGTAGAGTTAAACCTTGACTGAGATAATAAAGTGGGTGCTAATTAGTCTCATTAATTTATCAATTAATTGAATAAATATTGAGTGCCTATTGAGAACACTCTCAGGTACACTCCTAAGGTTTTTTTTTTTTTTTTTTTTTTTTCTGTTTCTGATTTATAATACCCTATCCAATCATGTTGAGATGATACTGATGTCTTTCTTAAGGGCAGGGCATATTTATGATCTCTTGTACACACAAGAGAAATATACAGTAATGATAATAATAAACATCTAGGCAGGTGCTGGCATGGCTTTACCTTCATCCATTCAGACCCCTTTTTTACTTTTGTGCACACTAGCCCCAGTGTGATTTCACCTCAAAGAGCCAACAACCACGTCTCTCTGCTGAAGGATAATCAGAGAGTGTTCATCTATCAAGACCAAATGCTGTGGGACTTCCCTGGTTCTCCAGGGGTTAAGAATATGCCTTCCAGTACAGCGGGCATGGGTTAGATCCCTGCTCAGAGCACTGGGATCCCACGTGCAACTAAAGCAAATAAGTCCACACCCACAGCTAGATAGTAGCCCTTGGCACTACAATGAAGACCCAGAACAGAAAAAAAAAAAAGATTAAATGTTCTTGTTTTCAGATCAACCGCTAGTGAACTTTACTGTATGTCCTTCCTTCCTTGTAAGACTTTGATGAAACTTATATACAAATTTATGTTCAAACTTTTTGTTAATATTAAGATCTATTGTAAGCACATGTTTGAATTCCACATTATAAGACATGTAAACATATAAGGGAAAAAACATAACAATGTTTTTCCAGCTCTAAATGGGGGATTCCTCACTGCCCCACCTCATCCACTAACTGTATTATTTCAGCATCTGTTCATCTATCTCAGTTAAAATGGAGAGTTAACTAAATTCACCAATTATCTCATACAATAAGATGTCCAAGTTAATTCTCTTGGGAAGTAAGTTTCGTCCCAACTGTTCAGCTAGATCCTGTGAAGCTGACTGATGAATCTTTCACAAACTAAGATGAGTGGTAAGAAAGGTAAAAGGAGAACAACTAAATAGAAAAATACTTGGTAAAGAGTGATTTTGTGATGATTGACTTTCAATTCAAAATGCTCGTTGTAAAGCAGGTTCTTAAATTTTATTTGTTTTAAAGCATTGAACTGTATTACTTCCCAGTAACAAAATCTCCTTTCTGAACACTTTCAAATTATAAGGGCTTAAAATACAGAGAGTGTTTGTAAAGATTTTAGCAAAAAGTCATGGCTTATAAAGAAACAATAGATTTCTATGCAAAACAATTTGAGTTTGTATTTTCAAAAATTGCTTAAAAACTTAATTTTGTGACAAGTGTATTATGTGATAATGTTTCCCATTAGATCTATGTGGCTTAGAGATAGTCCATCAGGCTGGAAAACACTAAAAGTTCAATCTGGTAATCAAATTCTTAGATTCCTACTCTTGATGTTTTCATTATTGCTGTAGAGACCTTACTTTTTACTACTTCTACTAACTTGTCTGTTATTCTTTGATATTATATCTGGAGGATTTTATACTGAGAATAACATATTATCACATGCCAGGAAGAAAAAACTAAACTTTTAAAGTGCTCATTGAATGCATCTTAACACTAGTAATTCATACTTGGTTGTTTTTTACTCAAAGGGAAAACAGTAAGGAATAATATTAAATGAGTTTTTAATTTATTCAGCAAGAGATGAGGAGTTCACAAAATTCTGCAAAACTTATTTATATGTTCATAAGCAAAGAAGGAGGGGGAAGAAACATGGCTAAATATACATTTAGCTTAAAAAATATTGCTTGTTTCATCCTCCCCTGAAGATGTGATAATAAAGAAAATAAAATTGAAAGATTGCAAAGTGGTGTTTTCAACAATCTTTAGCACTGTCTTTATACTAAGGGAAATTTGTTGTTGTTCAGTTACTCTGTCATGCCCAATTCTTTGCGACCCCCATGGACTACAGCATGCCAAGATTTTCTGTCCTTCACCATCTCCTAGAGTTTGCTAAAACCCACTGAGTCAGTGACACCATCCAATCATCTCATCCTCTACTGTCCCCTTCTCCTGCCTTCAATCTTTCTCAGCATCAGGGTCTTTTCTAATTAGTTGATTCTTTGCATCAGGTGCCCAAAGTTAGTTCTCTTAAAACTGGAACATGGATAGAATAATGGAATAATGAACATGTGTATGTATGAATGTGTGTGTGTGTTGAAGGATATTAAAGCTTATTCTTTGTCAGCATGAACTACACGATGTAAAATATAGAAGTATTTTTGATGTTTATTATTTTTATTAAATTATTGTTTAAACATACTTTGTCAGACCTCTAATCTCCCATCTGCATACTAAAAGTACACAAACTATGGACCATTTAGTTATTAGCTGTCATAATGAGGTAAAAGTAAATATATTGGATTTTCTTAATCAAAATTATAATTTTTAACATTATTTTTCTATGGTATTTATCTTCAGATTAGCATGGCTCTTTTACATCATCAACTAACTCATCTTAAAATGAACAGGTAAATAAAAATAGCTAAATGAGTTCAAGAACATAAAACTTGACATGTTTTATAAGAAATGTTAATCTAATGTTGATTTTTTCTCATGCAAACAATTAGTAACTATTTTTGATATATATTGCTGTAAGCATAATGATTTTTAAAAATTGATCGAAGACTTGAAATATGTCAATTGCAATAGGTTAACACTGAGCAAAAACTAGAAAGTAAGAAAAAATTCACAAAAATCATATTTTTAAAGACAGTACAAAACTGAAATGCTTGAGAAGATATCAAGGATATCTTATCTTACTAATGCATTCACATTTAGCTATTATAGAATAAATGTTTTAAAAGACAATAAACAACAAGGAAAATTGGCTTCATGTCAACCAAATTTTGATTTAAAAAGAGTAGCAAATACTTTTATGCCTCTTTCATATCATTAAAACTCATGTAAATCATTTAATAATCCTTTATTGAATCCAAGCAATATGCTAACTCAGAAAAGGAATATTTTTCTATTATTTCATGATATCAGTTTTGATCAAAGTTGTGAAATGATTGCAATAAAAATAATATGATCATTTTCTCTTCAAAATTTGGATATAGTAACACATTATTCTGTGTTCTCCCTTAGATGTAGATTAAAAGGCAGGAAGAGAAAAGGACTGGTAAATGTGCCAGGTCCTGAGTGAAGTATTTTATGAACATTTGTCTCATTTGATCCTGGGAGCGACCTGACTGTTAACTGTGAGCATTGCTCTGTAGCTATTAATGATTCTCAAAACCATCAGCAAGGCTGTTTTATAATGTCAATAAAAGTCCTAATTGCAACCATTTATTGAGCCCTCATTATGTGCCAGGCAGTCTACTTAGCATTTTACTTACATTACGTTATTTAAGTCTCAAAAAAACCCTCAATATTCTCATAAAAATAAGAAAATAGAATCATAGTAGATAAGTAACTCAAACTAAGAGAAATTGAGGTTTTTAGCCAGACTCCTTAGACTCAAAAGATTACTATTAGCTGCCTTTCTAGGCCACTGCCCCTTCCAGTCTTACCAAAGTCACATATATCTCTGACTAATCATGGAGACAAGGGGAACTGGTGATGATCTTATGACAAGCATGCTAGAAGCTATGCTTATTTCTCTTTTAAACTGAGTATGTTAGGTTACTTGTGCACACATGTGTGTCTCTATGTGTAAAGGGAATTTAAATTTTGCAACATAAGAAACTCTTTTGTTGAGGTGATCAATTGGTTGCAGAAGACTGAGGACAAGAGATGAGAAAATCCCAACCACTATGTTATCCCAGGAAATGTGTTGTCTTCTTCAGAGAGCTTATCAAAGACAAAGCCTAGTAAGAGATATTTTCTATCTCTATGTATTTAAATATAGAATCAAATATATATTTTGATATATATCTTGTCATTATTAGATTTTATGAGATACCTATCATTTTAATCAGAAGAAATATATACATATGTGTGTGTGTATATATATATACACATCCTTGCACATGTATACATACTATGCACCATTTATTAATCCTTCATTGTGTGCCATACATACATACACATACACACATATGTATACACAATGCACATACATCAAAAGTTTTAATAAACAAGGAAATCAAGTATGTAACTTCTGAACTCTCATCCTGGTAAAAGAACAATAACATGAGAAAAATGAAAAAGAGAAGATGCAAAATATTTCACTTACAGGAACACTCTTTAATTCTATAACCATTCAGTCAGAGGCAATGAAAAGGACCAAAACATATTAAAACCTTTGTAGTCTTATATTGGAAGTATAGTCCAGATGTCATAGATAATGAATTTATAGATCATAGCATTGAGTATATTATTGCTATTTTACCCCTCTATGGTTGTTTTCCTATTTATCTAAAGCCACTCAATGATATCTCCCTCTATCTATAATAATTTTGCCAGTACCACATTGTTGCTGTGAAGATCAGTGAAACAATCTTGGTAAAATGTATATAAGACTGTGCCTGCCCATATTAAGTGCAGAAGTACAGAGTGGTAGCTGGATTCTTTATGTTCACAGATTGAGCATAGCATTTGTTAAACAGCCAATCTGCAATAAGTATTTCCTAGGTCAGTGACTACAGAATCTGTAGGCATATTACTCCCTTTATTACTTTCTTTTCTTGTCAAGGTGATTTCCATCAGCCCATAATTGGAGACAGAAGAAGTTATATCTCTACATGTGTAAATATATGCAGGTTGATGAAATTGCAAGCACTTTAGAAATAAGAACATTATTTGTAATTTTCTGAATTAATTAAGTGTGCCATTGTGAAACTTCCAGTTTTAATATTCCAGAAGTTTTCTTTTCTGTAGATGATATACATGATTTATTAGTTTGTTTAAAGATATTCTCTCAGTTTAAACGCATTATATTGGCTCAGAAAAGAAACTAAATGAAAGTGGTCAGCATAAAGTGTCCCATTCTATGCCATAGCCCTACTGGAAATGAGTGCAGAGAGGGAGAAAATCTGTTTGATCATCCCTGACATGCAACAGAACCAGGGAGGGAGAAATAGTGCTGCTTCTTCCATTAACTCTTTTCATATGAAAGGAACAGTTATTTCAACCTTTACATTTGGGCTCCCCCAGTGGCTCAGCAGTAAAGAGATGCAGGAGATGTATGTTCACTACCTGTATTGGGAAGATCCCCTGGAGAAGAAAATGGCAACCCACTCCAGTATTCTTGTCTGGGAAATGCCATGGACAAAGGAGCCTGATGGGCTATAGTCCATAGGGTCTCAGAAGAATCAGACATGACTTAGCGACTCAACAACAACAACAATGTTGTCTTTATAAATCTTACCCATTTAATAGAAGTAAAAAGACATTCATAAAAAAGCCCTTTATATAGGAGACATGAGCTCAGCAATTTGGTGCAACATTTTTCAGGTTGTATTTCTATGACTCCAGTGACCAGGACTAAATTTCACCATTGGTATAATCTTGAATGACAGGAAAAGATAAATCAAGTAAATGCCAAGTGTATATCAGATTCCTTCCCTAATGGTGTGAATTTCTTAGTGAAAAGAGTAAAATTAAAAAATAAATTTTACAAATTTTTCAGTTGGAATTCTTTAATAATGATGAACCTGACCTAACATTGACCTTTGTATTTGCATATTTCAAAGGAAGAAAAATATTATAGTGGCTAGATTCATTATAGTTTAATATCAGGGTTATTTTCATTTCATCAGGCCAATATAATTCTCATAAAAATAATAAATGCTTCATGCTGACCACAACATCATGCATACAAATCTATTTACTTCTTTCCAAATGACCCATCACACAAAATTTTTCCTGTATTAACTGATATGTCACAAAACATTAAACATGACACACAGCTCATTTTTTTTTCTACAAACAATGTATGTTAGGTACAAATTAATATATTATGTATGGAAATTCATATACCATATGCTAAATAAGTTAAATTTTATGTAGCCTAACTCCTGGAATTTTAGGTATACAATCACCAATGATAAGCTTAACAATGTTTAAGTCTTGGTATTTAACCAAACACATGTAGGAAAATAAAAATGATGATATAATTCAGTTTTGAATTATACAATCAAAATGCACAGAAAAATTATCAAATTGAACTTACTACCTTCAATTCCAGGGTTTTTTGTATACTTATTTTATTTTGGTTTTTGGTTGACTTTGGTTGACCTTAGAAGGAAAACCAACCATAGCAGCTAATCACCTTTCAGGTCTGTTGCTGCTTATAAAGCATTCTCAGGAACAATAAGAAGAAACCCACCAAACTTTGAGAAGATATGATTTATTTTATCTGAAATTTTTACAATATATGTGTTAGGTGTTTTTGGTTTGGAATCTGTGGTGGTTTCATTTTAGGTGGTCTCTAGTGGTGAAGAGAAGTACATGCGGGGGCAGACAGCTGTGGGGGTCCTAGAACAAAGAGGGCTTTGCAAGGCTTAGATCAGGGGCTAGTGGAGATGCCCCTTTCTAGGTAAAAAACAAGCACAGGAAATCAAGGAAAGGATGACCCAGGTTTTGCTACTAGGCCTCATGACTGTCTCCATCGGCTTTCCTTGCACACCTGCATGTCTCATAGAGCCCCTGTACACAGGTTTGCAGAGACCCCTGTCAGATAGGGTAGAACCAAGACTTTCTGGTCCAGGTATCCTTTCAGAGAAAACTCAGCTGCCTGCCAACTCTTCCTGTGCTGGGTTTCTGTGCTGCTTTATTTGAGGTTGCAAGTACCTGGAAAAGAGAAGCAGGTGTTTTTCAAGAATGTTTATGAAACTTCTGTTTTTAAGGTGCACATTAATGGGACCCAAACTCTCTTGCATTTGCAGCTCACTTCTTAAAATTATGTACATGTCTTCTAGAATTTGCTCAGGCAAATCTTTATCCATGGGCATTGGAAACCCTTTGGTTTCTGCATTAAAGCCATTCCAGTTTTGTCAATGGCACCTCACTCCAGTACTCTTGCCTGGAAAATCCCACAGATGGAGGAGCCTGGTAGGGTGCAGTCCATGGGGTCGCTAAGAGTCAGACACGACTGAGCGAATTCACTTTTGCTTTTCACTTTCATGCATTGGAGAAGGAAATAATGACCCACTCCAGTACTCTTGCCTGGAAAATCCCATGGACGCAGGAGCCTGGTAGGCTGTAGTCCATGGGGTTGCTAAGGGTCGGACATGACTGAAGCAACTTCACTTTTACCTTCTAAAAGAAAATAAACAATTACCAGGTTAGGGAAGTTGTAAAGCTATCAAAATAATACATCTAGACTGAAATGTAGAAGTAAATTTAAGAAAAAGCATTAACTTTTGATTGTTTTCTTTTTATTAAATAGATGTAAAGAATATTTTTCATCACATTAAAACTATTACAAATTTACCCTGATAATGATTATATTTTCAAGTATAGTACTAGAATTACAAAATATAGTAATCCAAAATAAGGAAAAAATATATAATAATATAATAAAATGATATATAATGCAATAAAATAATGAATAAACCTAAATATTTCATGTTTGAAAAAATAGAAGAGTATAATTGCTTAATTCATTTATTTAGAAATTTCTTTAGTGTTCTCAATAATGGAAAAATCCCCAATAAAACTAAAATTATCTACCTCTAAAACTCAAGAAAAACAGTTTAAAAATCTTTTGAACCAAGAAAACAACACAGAAAACTGCCTTTTTAGAACAGTAAAACATGAATAGATTTCCTCTACTAAGTGCAAAAAAATAGAGGAAAACAATAAAATGGGAAAGACTGAGATCTCTTTAAGAATAGAGATACTAAGGGAACATTCATGTAAAGATGAGCACAATAAAGGACAGAAATGGTATGGACCTAACAGAAGCAGAAATATTAACAACAGGTGGCAAGAATACACAGAAGAACTATACAAAAAAGATCTTCATAACCCCAATAATCACGATGGTGTGATCACTCACCTAGAGCCAGACATCCTGGAATGCGAAGTCAAGTGTGCCTTAGGAAGCATCACTATGAACAA
This sequence comes from Bos indicus, assembly GCF_029378745.1. Lineage (NCBI taxonomy): Eukaryota > Metazoa > Chordata > Mammalia > Artiodactyla > Bovidae > Bos > Bos indicus. The sequence continues at coordinate 6,020,500 of NC_091768.1, read as the reverse complement.
AAAGCTAGTGGAGGTGATGGAATTAAGTGGAGCTATTTCAAACCTTTAAAGATGATGCTGTCAAAGTTCTGCACTCAATATGCCAACAAATTTGGAAGATTGAGCAAGTGGCCACAGGACTGGTAAAAGTCAGTTTTCATTCCAATCCCAAAGAAAGGCAATGCCAAAGAATCTTCAAACTATCCCAGAATTGCACTCATCTCACACATTAATAAAGTAATACTCAAAATTCTCCAAGCCAGGCTTCAACAATATGTGAACTGTGAACTACCAGATATTCAAGCTGGATTTAGAAAAGGCAGAGGAACCAGAGATCAAATTGCCAACATCCGCTGGATGATCAAAAAAGCAAGAAAGTTCCAGAAAAACACCTACTTTTGCTTTATTAACTATGCCAAAGTCTTTGACTGTCTGGATCACAACACACTGGAAATTTCTTCAAGAAATGGGAATATCAGAACACCTGACCTGCCTCTTGAGAAACCTGTATGCAGGTCAGGAAGCAACAGTTAGAACTGGACATGGAACAACAGACTGGTTCCAAATCGGGAAAGGAGTACATCAAGGCTGTATATTGTCACCCTGCTTATTTAACTTATATGCAGAGTACATCATGATAAATGCTGGGCTGGATGAAGCACAAGCTAGAATCAATATTGTTGGGAGAAATATCAGTAACTTCAGATAAGCATATGATACAACCCTTATGGCAGAAAACAAAGAAGAACTAAAGAGCCACATGATGAAAGTGAAAGAGGAGAGTTGAAACAATTGGCGTAAAACTCAACATTCAGAAAACTGAGATCATGGCATCTGGTCCCATCACTTCATAACAAATCAATGGGGAAGCAATGGAAACAGTTTTGTTTGGGGGCTCCAAAATCACTGCAGATGGTGACTGCAAGCAAGAAATTAAAAGATGCTTACTCCTTGGAAGAAAAGTTATGACCAACCAAGACAGCATATTAAAAAGCAGAGATGTTATTTTGCCAACAAAAGTCCATCTAGTTAAAGCTATGTTTTTTCCAGTAGTCATGTATGATTGTGAGAGTTGGACAATAACGAAAGCATAGCACTGAAGAATTGATACTTTTGAATGGTGGTGTTGGAGAAGACTCTTGAGAGTCCCTTGGACTGCAAGGAGATCCAACCAGTCCTTCCTAAAGGAAACCAGTACTGTATATTCACCGGAGGGACTGATGTTGAAGCTGAATGTCCAATACTTTGACCACCTGATGCGAAGAACTGACTCATTTGAAAAGAATCTGATGCTGGGAAGGATTGAAAGCAGGAGGAGAAGGGGACGACAGAGGATGAGATGGTTGGATGGCATCACCAACTCAGTGTACATGAGTTTCAGTAAACTCCAGGAATTGGTGATGGACAGGGAGGCCTGGTATGCTACAGTCCATGGGGTTGCAAAGAGTCAGATATGGCTGAGCGACTGAGCTGAACTGAACTGATACCAAGTGGAAATAATAAGCTACTGGGAAAGAAACGCCACAAGATATATGTGAATTCACATTATGGAAACTACTTTGTTTCAGTGAGGGACTTGGAAAGAAAGCAAGTACAAAATAGTTAATGCATGTTTCTCATGTGAAATTAAATATTTAATTTAATTTAATTCCACTTGTTATCATGTATACCTGTGGCGGATTCATTTTGATATTTGGCAAAACTAATACAATTATGTAAAGTTTAAAAATAAAATAAAATTAATTAAAAAAACAAAAATAATCAAATCTACCCAAATTAATATACAATTTCAAAGAAATTGCTGTAACTAATACTCATTTCCTTTTTTTTTTTTTTTTTTGCAGCAATTCTTTGACAAAATTTTCCAAAACTCAACTGCAAGTATAAGTGTCCTGGATTTATCACTGCAATATAGATTTGCATTATTAAACAACACATTCTGCTATAAATTAATAATAACAATGATAATGAGAAACATGTACCAAAGTCAATTGGGGAAAATCACATTTAGAAACAAGACTTGAGGGATTTCCAATTTATTTTATCAAAAATATGGCATCTTCAAGAATGTTTTAAAATGATGCATTATAGTTTTAAATATTTATTTAAAAATTAGAAAATAATGTTATGTTTAAAAGTATAACCTCTCAGGTAGGAAAAAAGTATGCATGCATAAAGATATATACTTTCTCTCCACAAAGATACTGCTGAGAATTAAAGATGTATTAGTTTAAACTCTGTGAAAAATCTGTATTCAGGGAGCATACTGAGAGGGCTGTGGGGATTAACACCTGCAGGTTAATAAGGAGGGTGGGACTATTCAAAGGAAGAGTCCTGTAGATAAAAGCAAGCCCACAGGGAGCTCTGGAATGTGATGGCACCTGAAAGGCAGACCACTTGGCCTTTCTTTCTCTCTACTGATCAGTCATGGATGTGGTTGAACCTTGGGCTTAGACAAAGAAATCTCTTCCACCAAACCAGATCTTGGAGAGAGCATATAATCGGACAACAACATTGAATGGAGATTTTGCTCTCCATTTCTTAAAACATATTTAAATATGATATCCATCTACCCATCCATCTATCAAATGAAAACTAAAAGGCAGACAAGACATGAGAAAATCTTTAATCATATTTGACAACTAAAATTTAATATGTAACTATGCTTTCAAATCAATGAAAAGTAGAGAAATACCACAGAAGAAAAATTGGCCAAGGATGCAAACAGTTAATTCAAAAAAGGCATTTCACTGGTCAATAAATATAGGAAGAGACACCCAAGATCAAAACTAATCAAATAAGGAACTTTTTTCCTCTTTTTTTAAGTGGTAACATGATATTAGTGGTTGAGAGATGTTTGTAAAATGATTAGGAAACAACACTGTAAAAAAATTACAGAATGTATGATCCAGTATATACTTAAACAGATAACTATGAAAACTTGAATTGATAACATTGATGACTTTTTATTTCACAGTGCATATTTTAACATTTATTTAATGATTTTTTTGATGATAGTATTTTTTAATTTATTTGTTTTAATTTGAGGTTAATTACTTTACAATATTGTATTTGTTTTGCCATACATCAACATGAATCCACCGCAGGTGTACACGTGTTCCCAATCCTGAACCCCCCTCCCACCTCCCTCCCCATACCATCCCTCTGGGTCATCCTTAGTGACTCCTGATTTCTCTGTGATAACTCAACCAAACCCGTTGGCATGGCACACTGAATACAAAGGATTCTGAAATCAGGGTTTAGCCTTTTATTCTTTCTGTCCTGTCTCTTGCCACTCTTCAAATCACTGTACACTATAAAGATATTCAACTGCTTGCAGCTCCCAGAATTTCTGTTTTATATGGACTTCCCTGGTGGCTCAGACATTAAAGAGTCTTCCTACAATGCGGAAGACCCAGGTTCAATCCCTGGGTTGGGAAGATCACCTGGAGAAGGCAATGGCAACCCACTTCAGTACTCTTGCCTGGAAAATCCCAGGGATGGAGGAGCCTGGTAAGCTACAGTCCATGCAATCACAGAGTTGGACATGACCTCACTTTCACTTTTCACTTTCATCCTTACGTGACAATGCCCCCCAGCCCCACCCCTGGAAACTTCTCCACAATCTACCACCAAATCATAACTTGTGCTCCTTCATTTTCCAGCTAGTAGTCCCTCTTCCTGGGTGATTTCCAATTCCTCAAGGCTGAAGGAGGAACACCTCATCTTTGAACTTGATCACCCACTGACCACACAGTAGAGCAGTTGTCTCTTTACTCTTTGTTTCCCCAACTAGAATGTAAACTTCTCAGCAGTTCCATGACTCCACTTCACAAATGCATTGGATAAAGTTTCCCCTCTCTCCTGTGGAAGGCGTTCTTCATTGCCAAGTGAACACACTTCAGACCAAACTCTTTTCCCTCACAGGTAACTATTTCATAGTCACATTCTCTAGATCATTTCTTTGTGTCTCACTGGTATGAATGATAAAGAGGGTAAAAGTGACTCCCCCAAGATACTTCACTATTACCCTCTTTATCACTCATACCAGTGAGTTTCTCCATAATCCAGTGGCTATACTTTAGAATTCATTGCAGTGATTTAATAAATACAGATGCCTGGACTCTATTTACAGGTCAATTAACTTAGAAGCTCTGGGTATGACCTAGTGATGCTTTGTAATATCCTAGGTGACACCAGAGGCAGTCAGGACTAAGTGGCTGTTCAGTGGTAAAGAATCTGCCCCCCAATACAAGAGATCAGCTTCAATCAAGAGATGCAGCTTCAATCCCAGGGTCTGGAAGATCCCCTGGAGTAGGAAATGGCAATCTAACTTACTCTAGTGTTCTTTCCTGGAAAATTCCGTGGACAGAGAGTCTATCGGGTTACATTCCATTGGGTCACAAAGAGTTGGACATGACTGAGCATGCATGCGGAGAAGGCAATGGCACCCCACTCCAGTACTTTTGCCTGGAAAATCCCATGGACAGAGGAGTCTGGTAGGCTGCAGTCCATGGGGTTGCGAAGAGTCAGACACGACTGAGCAACTTCACTTTCACTTTTCACTTTCATGCATTGGAGAAGGAAATGGCAACCCACTCCAGTGTTCTTGCCTGGAGAATCCCAGGGACGGGGAAGCCTGGTGGGCTGCCGTCTATGGGGTTGCACAGAGTCGGACACGACTGAAGCGACTTAGCAGCAGCAGCAGCAGAGCATGCATGAGTAGGTGATAACGGACAGGTTTAGGGATCATTTGATATTGGTCAAACTCAGATTGATTTCATTCAGTCCCATAGATTCATATATATACATATGCCGATGATTTCAATTCAATTATCCATCTTCCCTGATCCACATCTAACTACCATGGGAAATCTCCCTTAAAAGTCTAATAATCTTTACTTTATTAAGATAGAACTCTGATTTACTCCCTTGAAGTGCTCTCAGGTCAACAATGGATATCTCTTATTAAAGATTGTTCAGGCCCAAGACCTGCAGTCTTCTTTAACTTCTCTCTCTCATTCTTGTTCTGTGTGAATCCATCAGTAATTTCTTCTGTTATTTCTTTTTTACTTCATGACTTTCATTCCTTTCCTCACACTTTATATAATTTTTTTACTGAAGTATAGTAGATTTACAATTTTTTTTGTTTTTATTGAAGTATACCCTCTTTACAACATACAACAAAGTGAATTAGCTATATATATATATATATATCCTGCCTCTTCTGCCTCCCTCCCATCCCACCCCTCTAGGTCATCACAGAGCAGAGATGAGCTCCCTGTGTTATATAGCAGCTTCCACTAGCTATCTATTTCATAATGTTTCATTAGTTTCACATGTATACCAGTGATTCAGTTATGTGCTGTGCTGAGTCTCTTCAGTCATGTCTGACTCTTTTTTTTTTTTTTTATGTCTGACTCTTTGAGACCCTATGCACTGTAGCCCATCAGGCTCTTCTGTCCATGGAATTCTCCAGGCAAGAATACTGGAGTGGGTTTTCAGGTTCTCCTCCAGGAGATATTCCTGACCCAGAGATCAAACCCATGTCCCATTATGTCTTCTGCATTACAGGCAAGTTCTTTACCACTAGCCTACCTGGGAAGTCCGATTCAGTTATACATATATTTAAATATTCTTTTTTTGGTATTGTTTTCTATTATAGGTCATTACAAGATACTAGGTACAGTTCTCTGTCCTTATTTACCTGTTTTATATATAGTATATACATTAGTGTATTTATGTTAATCCCATACTCCAAATTTATTATTAACTTCTGTTTGCTTCTTTAAAATATATCCCCAATTTCATTACTTCTTAGCACCTTCATTATCAGCTAAGCCAGAATTTCTTAAATCTGGTATCAATGTACATGGGCTGGGAATGGTTACAGATGTGCTGAAATACTGATCCTTTTACCCTGCCCTGGTAGCTGGCAGGACCAGTGAGTTGCAATCCCTGAGCTTCTCATATCAGGTTTTGAGGTCTGTCCAAACCTGATACAAGATGGTAGAAGCTATCATCAGGGAAAGGTGACTACTATAGTACATCCTGATGAAGTCCCCTTGTTTTGATTTTCAATTATCTGCAGTTATTTTCAAAATGGCAAATAAAATGATATTTGCAAATGATAACTGGTTGTAACACTGCCATGCTCAGGGTTTTTAGTGGGCTCCCATCACCATGGGCCCTGCCTATCCATCTAACTTCATCTCTACAACTCTTCCCCTGAGACACTGCTTCTTGCTGACCTTAGAAAAGACCACGCTGGTTTCTTCTGTCTTACATGTGTCGGTCCTCTAAACCTGTCCTGGCCCATTCCCCCATTTTCCTGAGGTGTCTGCCTTATGATGTTGCTCAGAGAGTCCTCCCCTACACACAGCTTTCCCCTTATCACATATTATCTTTCTTCATGGCATAATATATGTTAATATGAATTTATCTGCTTATGAAGTTTTTGTGTCTCAACAGAAGAGAAACTCAGTAAAAGCAAAGATAGTCACTGCTCTATCTCATTATTTGGAACAGATGACACCAGTAGCCATATTTTGAATAAATGAGTGAATGGCTCTGATTAGCAAGCATAGTTCTCCCTTCCTTTCTAAAACTGTCTAAATATTCCCTCTTACTGCCTCAGAATTAGGAACTAGATACCAATGGTAAATTGATTTTTTGTTCTTATTGGCTTCAGAACTATTAGATAAGAATAAAAATATGCTCTCAGCATAGAAGAAAAGTTTAAAAAGCTAGGATCTCTTAATTAAATTAGAGATGAAAGGACTATTGAATGTCGATTTTTCAAATCAAATTAAATATACTCTTTACAGAGGTACCACAATAGTCAACGCCTTCAGAATGTTCACATTATATTCTTGGAAAAGAAAAAGAAGTGGTGAATAATTTCTGGTGTTCAAAAGGTTTCTTTATGTGCCTGACACCCAAAATCTTTTGTGATTAAAATTTTGACTAATAGTAATATATTTATTAAATTTATATAGACTAAATCATAAAGACATTTTTAATTCTTTTGTTCTTCACAAACATAACAAAGGTAAAACTTGAAATATATAAATATCACATATTATATGTAAAGTGATATGTGAACAAATAGACATATATAAACACCATGAAAACTGTTGAAAACAATTAGCAAATGTATTAAACATATTTTAAATGTGATGTATATCTAATATAGGTATGAGTTAATGCTGCAATAATTATCTTTTAAAAATTAAATACCAAGTAAGTCAAGTAGATAACTAAACTTTACTATTCAGGCTTCATTTTAATTAATAGAAGAATAGTCAAATGATACTTCCAGAGTCCTATTTTGAGATTAGGTTGTAATTGATCTTTAATTATTTCAGTAATTATTTACTCCCTTATTTGACTATCTACTCTACTCACACACACACACACACACACACACACACCCACAAGCACACACACATGGGTTTGTTACTAGGAGTCATAAATGAATATATTAAATCACTTGCCCATATTTTTAATACTTGATTATATCAATATTTTATGGAAACATAGTCTATGCAATTAAATATCATTTATTCAGCCATTTCTTCGCCAAACACAGAATTGTTTCCATAAAAATTATGTTCCATTTTATAAGTTTGGTTCATAAGGAATTGTATCTTTAATTCCAATATTCTCTTGTTCTTTTCAAATATTATTGTTCTGGTCACAGATCATAAAATGAGTGAGAGCTATATCAATTTCAGTTTTATACATCTTCTACTATCCTTTTTGCTAGTACCTAATACATTTTAAATGTTTGGTTTTTATTTTGAATCTTAGTTTTAACTGAGGGCCAAAGAACTGATGCTTCCAAAGTGTGGTGCTAAAGACTCTGGAGAATCCCTTAAACATAAAGGAGACCAAATGAGTCAATATTAAGGGAAATCAACCCTGAATATTTATTGGAAGGACTGATACTAAGCTGAAGCTCCAATACTTTGGCCATCTGATGCCAAGAGCTGACTCATTGGAAAGGGCCCTGATTCTGGGAAAGATTGAAAGTAGGAGAAGGAGACACTTTGAGATGATTAGATGGCATCACAGATTCAGTGGACATGAGTTTGAGCAAACTCCAGAAGATAGTGAAGGATAGATGAGCTGGGCGTGCTGCAGTCCATGGAGTGCAAAGAGTGGAACACGACTGAGTGACTGAACAATGACAAAGATGTTTTCACTCTATAGAAAATTTTTCCCTTTATTCCAGTACACTGATTTCTCATATGATAGATTTGAGAAGTTTATTACAAAGTATTGAGAGAATCAATGTAGAATTTCTACATAGGAAGGAAAATGAAATGAGATAATAACTATGTTCACTTAATAAAAGTGGCATAAGGAAAAATGTACCTATATATGTAAATGTAAGTGTGTGTACACATGTGCATATGTACACACATACATCATAAGCTAACACATTCAGAAGACAAGCATAAGTTTTTCATATTTATGATGATAAAACTTAACTACCGCACAATTGCACTCATCTCACATGCTAGTAAAGTAATGCTCAAAATTCTCCAAGCCAGGCTTCAGCAATATGTGAACCGTGAACTTCCTGATGTTCAAGCTGGTTTTAGAAAAGGCAGAGGAACCAGAGATCAAATTGCCAATATCTGCTGGATCATGGAAAAAGCAAGAGAGTTCCAGAAAAACATCTATTTCTGCTTTATTGACTATGCCAAAGCCTTTGACTGTGTGGATCACAATAAACTGTGGAAAATTCTGAAAGAGATGGGAATACCAGAACACCTGATCTGCCTCTTGAGAAATCTGTATGCAGGTCAGGAAGCAACAGTTCGAACTGGACTTGGAACAACAGACTGGTTCCAAATAGGAAAAGGAGTATGTCAAGGCTGTATATTGTCACCCTGCTTGTTTAACTTATATGCAGAGTACATCATGAGAAATGCTGGACTGGAAGAAACACAAGCTGGAATCAAGATTGCTGGGAGAAATATCAATAATCTCAGATATGCAGATGACACCACCCTTATGGCACAAAGTGAAGAGGAACTAAAAAGCCTCTTGAAGAACGTGAAAGAGGAGAGTGAAAAAGTTGGCTTAAAGCTCAACATTCAGAAAACGAAGATCATGGCATCCAGTCCCATCATTTCATGGGAAATAGATGGGGAAACAGTGGAAACAGTGTCAGACTTTATTTTTTTGGGCTCCAAAATCACTAGAGATGGTGACTGCAGCCATGAAATTAAAAGACGCTTACTCCTTGGAAGGAAAGTTATGACCAACTTTGATAGCATATTCAAAAGCAGAGACATTACTTTACCAACAAAGGTCCGCGTAGTCAAGGCTCTGGTTTTTCCTGTGGTCATGTACGGATGTGAGAGTTGGACTGTGAAGAAGGCTGAGTGCCAAAGAATTGATGCTTTTGAACTGTGGTGTTGGAGAAGACTCTTGAGAGTCCCTTGGACCGTAAGGAGATCCAACCAGTCCATTCTGAAGGAGATCAGCCCTGGGATTTCTTTGGAAGGAATGATGCTAAAGCTGAAACTCCAATACTTTGGCCACCTCATGTGAAGAGTTGACTCATTGGAAAAGACTCTGATGCTGGGAGGGACTGGGGGCAGAAGGAGAAGGGGACGACAGAGGATGAGATGGCTGGATAGCATCACTGACTCAATGGACATAAGTCTGAGTGAACTCCGGGAGTTGGTGATGGACATGGAGGCCTGGCATGCTGCGATTCATGGGGGTTGCAAAGAGTCGGACACGACTGAGCGACTGAACTGAACTGAACTGAACTTACCCTGAGGGGATGGTTTCACGGTAAACCTTGACAAGTGTTCAGTTCAGTCCAGTTCAGTCGATCAGTCATGTCTGACTCTTGTGCCCCCATAAACTGCAGCACGCCAGGCTTCCCTGTCCATCATCAATTCCAGAAGCTTATTCAAACTCATGTGCATTGAGTCAGTGATGCCATCCAACCAACCATCTCATCCTCTGTTGTCCCCTTCTCTTGCCACCTTCAAGCTTCCCCAGCCTCAGGGTCTTTTCAAATGAGTCAGCTCTTCGTATCAGGTGGCCAAAGTTTTGGAGTTTCAGCTGTAGCATCAATCCTTCAAATGATTATTCAGGACTGACTTCCTTAAGGATCGACTGGTTGGATCTCCTTGCAGTCCAAGGGACTCTCAAGTGTCTTCTCCAATACCACATTTCAAAAGCATCAATTCTTCAGTGCTCAGCTTTCTTTTTTTTTTTATTATTATTAAAATACAAAGAACATTTAATAATATTTGATAGTAAATTAATAAATTCCTTAAAAAGTTATAAAAATCCTGAATATGTGTGTTCTAAAATACAAGAAAAAACATGTTTGAAATAAAAGGAGGAATAAAGAATTTGCAATTATATCCAGATATTTCAAAATTCCTCTCAGCAACTGATGAACAACTGGACAAGATAAAAGTGTTGTCTTAAGACAACACTGTCAACCAACTTGATATGTTCATAGAACAGTCTTCCCAACTACAGCTATGATCCAATTCTCACCTCCATATATGACTACTGGTAAAACAATAGATTTGACTAGGTGGACCTTTGTTGGGAAACATATGTCTCTGCTTTTTAAGTTGCTGTCTAGGTTGGTCATAGCTTTTCTTCCAAGAATCAAGTGTCTTTTAACTTCATGGCTGCAGTCACCATCTGCAGTGATTTTGGAGCATTCAAAAATAAAGCCTCTCACTTTTTCCATTGTTTCCCCATTTATTTGCCATGAAGTGATGGGACTAGATGCCATGATCTTAGTTTTCTGAATGTTGAGGTTTTTTTTTTTAATTTAAATTTATTTATTTTATTTGGAGGCAAATTACTTTACATTATTGTATTAGTTCTGCCACATATCAACATGAATCCACCACGGGCGTATACGTGTTCCCCATCTTGAACCCCCCTCCCACCTCCTTCCCTGTACCATCCCTCCAGGTCATCCCAGTGCACCAGCCCCAGGGATCCTGTATCGAAGCTGGACTGGTGATTCATTTTTTATATGATATTGTACATGTTTCCATGACATTCCCCCAAATCATCCCACCCTCTCCCTCTCCCACAGAGTCCAAAAGACTGTTCTATACATCTGTGTCTCTTTTTCTGTCTCATTGAGTTTTAAGGTAACTTTTTCACTCTCCTCTTTCACTTTCATCAAGAAGCTCTTTAGTTCCAGAAAGGCATCTCTTGACAAATGTAGAAGAACTAAGAAGATTATCATCAAATGGACCAGATAGCATTTATTCTAAACAGTGTTAATGTGAAGAAAAGGGCAACTTATTTATTTACAAAATTGATAAACTATAATGTCTAGCCAAGAAAAATCATGGGATATTTATGAAAAGAAAAATTTTCAGCTCTGTGCATGATCATGTATGTGTGAAGTTCAGGTGAAGGAAAAATGACAAAAGGACTGCTGATAGTATTTACTTGAGAAATATATGTGACTAGATGCTTAATATTTTGTACATGAGGCTATTATTTTGAAATCAATAAATTCATTTCTGTTGATATTAATATCATGCTGATATATTTATATTAAAAAAAATCAAAACTATTAAACATCGTGGTACAATAGAGAAGACTCAATTCTTGTTAAACAAATTTAGTAAAGAACTATGAAATATTTTGTCAATAATTAATATTAACTATAGTGATCCTTAAATGACAATTTTAAATAATGAGGGTGGTTGAGTGGAAGCACATGATTCATGGGTCACGAAGTTTTATTGAGCAGAAATGTAAAATCATTTACATCCCAGTGAAAGGAAATAGATTGTAGAAAACTCTTCATATACTTTATATGAGAAGATTCATGAAAATTTAATCTAATCAGGAAATAAGTTTCTGTGCATTCTTCTTTTTTGTTCCACTGTTGAAATCACTTAGTCAAAATTTTTTATTATAACTTCAGGTGGTTTTTCTTTTATTAAAAATGTAAAAGTTGCCTAATATGAATACAAAAAAATGAGTATTTTACAGTAGCAAGTCTTTTTTTTTCATAAAATATTAACATGAATTCATTTTTAAATAGAACTCATATCAAGTCACTCTTTACTGAAGCTTTTGAAATAAAAACACTGGAGCAATTAATCTGCCATTTCACTGAGTTCACAGTAATAAATTCTTGTTGTGCAATTGCACAGTTATATCTGACTCTTTGTGACTGCAGCACACCAGGCTTCCTTGTCTTTCACTATGTCCCGGAATTTGTTCAAATGCATGTTCATTGAGTCAGTGATGCCATCCAACTGTCTCATCCTCTGTCACCCCATTCTCCTCCTGCCTTCAATCTTTCCCAGGATCATGGTCTTATCCAACGAGTAGATGCTCCACATCAGGTAAGAAAAGTATTGGAGCTTCAGCATCAGTCCTTCAAATGAATTTTCAAGGTTGATTTCCTTTAGGATTGACTGGTATGATCTCCTTGATATCCATAGGGCTTTTAAGAGTCTTCTCCAATACCACAGTTTGAAAGCATTCTTTAGGGTTCAACTCTCGTATCCATACATGTTAAGTTCAGAAAACCATAGATTTGACCATAAGGACCTTGTTGGCAAAGTGATGTCTCTGCTTTTGAATATGTTTTCTAGATTTGTCACATCTACTTCTGTCTCATTAACTACACTAAAGCCTTTGACTATGTGGATCACAAAAAACTGTGGAAAGTTCTTCATGAGATGGGAATACTAAACACCTTACCATCCCCCTGAGAAATCTGTATGCAGGTCAAGAAGCAACAGTTAGAACCGGACATGGAACAATAGACTGGTTCAAACCTGGGAAAGGAGTACGTGAAAGCTGTATATTATCAACCTTCATTATTTAACTTATATGTAGAGTACATTATGTGAAATTCAGAGCTGGATGAAACACAAACTGGAATCAAGATTGTTGGGAGAAATATCAATAACTTCAGATAGGCAGATGACATTATAGCAGAAACCCTTATGGTAGAAAGTGAAAAGGAACTAAAGAGCCTCTTGATGAAAGTGAAAGAAAAGAGTTAAAAAGCTGGCTTAAAACTCAGCATTCAAAAAATGAAGAACATGGCATCTGGTCCCCCATCACTTCATGACAGATAGATGGGGAAAAAAAATGGAAACAGTGAGAGAGTTATATTCCTGGGCTATAAGATCAATGCAGATGGTGACTGCAGCTATGAAATTAAAAGATGCTTGCTCCTTGCAAGGAAGTCTGTGACCTAACTAGACAGCATATTAAAAAGCAGAGACATTACTTTGCTGACAAAGGCCCATCTAGTTAAATCTATGGTCTTTCCAGTAGTCATATATGGATGTGAGAGTTGGACCATAAAAAAAGCTAAGCACTGAAGAATTGATGCTTTTGAACCATGGTGTTGGAGAAGACTCTTGAAAGTCTCTTGAACTGCAAGGTGATACAAACAGTCAATCCTGAAGGAAATCAGTCCTGAATATTCATTGGAAGAACTAATGCTGAAACTGAAGCTCCAATACTTGTATGTGAAGTATTGACTCTGGAAATGACTCTGATGCTGGGAAAGACTGAAAGCAGGAGAAGTGGATGACATAGGGTGAGATGGTTGGATGGCATTACTGACTCAATGTACATGAGTTTGAATGAGCTCTGGGAGATGGTGATGGACAGGGAAGCCTGGTGTGATGCAGTTCATGGGATCGCAAAGAGTTGGAGTTGACTGAATGATTGAACTGAACTATGTTTGTCATAGCTTTTCTTCTGAGGAGCAAGAGTCTTTTGATTTCATGGCGGCAGTTCCATCTGCAGTGATTTTGAAGTACAGGAATATAAAGTCTAGTCACACTTCCCATTGTCTCCCCAACTATTTGCCATGAAGTTATGGGACCAGATACCATGAGCTTAGTTTTTTGTTGTTGTTGACATGTAAGCCAGCTTTTTCACTCTCCTCTTTCACCTTTATCAAGACCCTCTTCAGTTTCTCTTTGCTTTCTGACATTAGGGTGTTGTCATCTGCATCTCTGAGGTTATTGATATTCCTCTTGGCAATCTTGATTGTAGCTTGTGATTCATCCAGTGTGGCATTTCTCATAATGTACTCTCCATAGAATTTAAATAAGCAGGGGATAATATACATCATTGATGTACTCCTTACCCAATTTTGAACAAGTTCATTGTTACATGTCTGGTTCTAAGTGTTGCTTCTTGGACTGAATACAAGTTTCTCAGGAGGCAGGTAAGATGGCCTGTATTCCCATCTGTTGAACAATTTCCCATATTTTGTTGTGATCCACACAGTCAAGTGCTTTAATATAGACAATGAAGAAAAAGTAGATGTTTTTCTAGAATTCTTTTGCTTTTTCTATGATCCAACATATGCTGGCAATTCGATCTCTGGTTCCTTTGCCTTTTCATTGAACTCTCTGTAATAAATTCTAATCTTGTATTATATTTACAATTTACTTGATGAAACGTACCATACTTATTTGGACCAATAGATGCTTCCCCCAAGTGGCCATCCTTTGAATGTCATATTGATATTCTCACAATATACAAGAGAAAAAAGGAAAAAAAAAAAAAAAAAAGCCTATTTCAGGTCAAAATAAAATTAAGCTATGTTGCAATAGAGAAGCCAGGGTTGTCTCATATTATTTTAATTCCTTTGTTTAGATTTTGTAATAAATGATAAACTAGATAAACGGTGGTAAAACAAATAGGAGACATTTCCCAGTGAATCTTTATCTGTCAAGAAGGTGTTGACTTTGACTGAGTTTGAGCTGACTTGGAATTTCTTCACACCAGGGTTTAGATCTTAATTCTGCCACTTGGGCAATGTTGTCTTAGCCTTGCCATTAACATTTTCCATCAATAACTTGGCAATCAAAGTGATTGATTCTTCAGAGGTAAAATTAATGATATCACTTGTCTAATGTTTCACTGGTTTCCTAGAACCATATAGAAAAATTCAAACTTTATGATGGCCTCTGAGGCCAAAACTGTGTCCTAACAATGGTCCTTCCTCATCTGTGTGCTTTCCCCACCTACTATATGCCAGGCAAATTGGCAACTTCTGTTTCTTGAACAGCATCAGCTCTTTTTCTCACCTGTGTCCTTAAACATAATTTCTCCTCTATCTAGAAATCCCTTCCCTACACTGTTGATAATTGTTGGCTTCTCATCACTTACTTTTCAAATCAAATCTTTCCAGGTAGTCTTTCCTGACCCATCTTTTTAAAGTGTTTTTCTGTGACCATGATTCTTTATCTTACACATTTGTGTTTCCTTGATAGATTCTCACACAGCTAACACTTTTTAATTTATTTCTCTACTTATAATTTTATATTCTATCAATTCCTCTGGACTCTTCTGAGCCATCAGGGAAGACCATCATGTCTATTTTGCACTATAAGCTGCTAGTACAAAGTCAATTCCTATTTGAGGGTGTAACTGAACACACATTGACATGTTTATTCAACTCACGATTTCCTCAGAGACTGTTTTAAAGAATAAATAACTAAATTCATTTAGATAATTCTGCACACAATAAGTACTAAAAAACCACTATGCAGAGCATCACGTGAGTGATAGGAGGAAGAACAAAAAAGAGAAGAATGTTTACAGCTGTTAAGAATGTAGGTTCAGGACGAGAAACAACTTCACCAAGTGTTTATTGCCTTTTATTTCTTATTTGACCTCGGATCATCACTTGGTTTTTCTGTGAATCTCATTTTTCCCCAGGAATTGTGGTTTATAATGATAATAGTATTTTATGCAAAGGACTATTGACAGGTAAATGAGAAAGAAAATACATGTAAATTCCCTACTACAGGGACAGATATAAAACAAATGTTCAAGGAATCTTTATTTTTCTGTGATTTTATTATAACAGTAACAATAGCATTGGTGCTCTTAACATTTTGTGCCAGGACTTTTTTATAGTTGATCGTGTAATGTTTTCAGAACATACGGATTTTGCTATGAAAATAAAAATAAAATAAAAAGGGGAAATTAAAGGAAATATCCTAATGATTTGAGTATTTATACTAACAGGAATCATGAATTGAGGCTAGATCAAAACAAAATTAAATATACAGAAAATTAATTCTAGAACTTGTTTTTTAAATTATTTTATTTTATCTTGTGTTAGGTGGTATCTGGTCCCATTACGTCATGGTGAATAGATGGGAAAACAATGTAAACAGTGAGAGACTTTATTTTTTGGGCTACAAAATCACTGCAGGTGGTAACTTCAGCCATGAAATTAAAAGATACTTGCTCCTTGGAAGAAAAGCTATAACCAACCTAGCCAGCATATTATAAAGCAGAGACATTACTTTGCCGACAAGGGTCCGTCTAGTCAAAGCTATGGTTTTTCCATAAGTCATGTATGGATGTGAGAGTTGTATTACAAAGAAAGCTGAGTGCTGAAGAATTGAGAGTCCCTTGGACTGCAAGGAGATCCAACCAGTCTCTCCGAAAGGAGATGAGTCCTGGGTGTTCATTGGAAGGACTGATGCTGTAACTGAGACTCCAGTATTGGAAAAGACACTGATGCTAGGAAAGACTGAAGGCTGGAGGAGAAGGCTGGATGAGAAGGCTGGATGATGACAGAGGATGAGATGGTTGGATGACATCACTGACTCAATGGACATGAGGTTGAGCAAGGTCTGGGAGATGGTGATGGACATGGCGTGCTACAGTCCATGGGGTCACAAAGAGTTGGATATGACTGAAAGGCTCAACTGAGCTGAGGCCACATGGCAAAGCTTGTAGAATGAGTCTTAACCAATGGACCATCAGGGAAGTCCTTAGAACTTTTTTTAAGTTACCAAAATTTTTCTTAAGTTTTTAAACACAAAATTACACTCCATATAATTCTATAAAAATATATTCAATTATTTTAACTGTTATTTTCCAATACCACATTAATTTAATATAAAATTTTCACTGAAGAATGTGGATAAATATTGTGTAGCATATTCATAAAATGAAACATCATAAAAATTTAACTTTAGATGTAACCTCATCCATCAGTGATGAATGATAATATATGAAATTATTGTTTGTGGGTATTTTGTTCTATTTAAAAATTATCTGCTTTCACAAATATTTTCTGAGTTTTTTCTCTTGTCTACTCAGATATAACATGAAGTAGCATTTACTATTTTTAGTATGCAATTTTGTGAGTTTTGATATAATATTGGGTCATATAACTGCCACCACAGTCTTGAAATGGGAAGCTTATCCCCCTCAAATCTCCTGTGCTCCTTGGAAGCTAGCCTTCCTTACATGGCAAGCCCTGTGATCATTTTGTTACTTGTCGACATTGCTTTTCCTTTCTCAGAATATTATACACAAATAGAGTCATAGAGTCTTATTTCTTTCACTAGCATAATGTATATGAAATTCATCCATGTAGTGTGACAGATTTCAGTTTTTATACTGAACTTACATCATCTAACTAGCTAAATGTATTTATTAGTTATAGTGGTGTTTTAGGATTTTTTCAGATTTTATATAGCCAATCATTACACCTGAATATATATTTTACATATCTTTTTACAAACCATATATCTTTTATAAGTTTTTACTTTCTTCCTTACCTTGGCCAGTATGATGTTGAATAGAAGTGACAATTTCTGGGAAAAACACTTAGTCTTTCATATTATGCATGATGAATATTTTGTAGGCATCTTTTATCTGGCAGAGGTTAGATCTCTTTCTAGGATTAATTTATATTAAGGATGCAAGCTATTTTACTGGAGATTTTGTCTAAACACACACTTGAACCTCAGTATTTTCCACTTTGTGCTGTGTCTGAGTTATCTTCATACTCTTGCCTTTTTACTGTCCTACTTACTAAAATCACTTTATAGTTAATCTTTATTAGCCTGGAAGAAAGGGGTAGAAGAGGATACTTTGCTATCCTGATTAAGACTCAGCCTTAGAGAGATTGTCCATCTCTGGGTCTTGAGATTGGTGCCTAAGTGATCCTGCCACCATATATTCTCTTCTGTAGCTGCCATTCTTCTCTTCCAGATAGGCACCATGGGAAATGTGTCCTCACAGCACATTCAACATTTTCAGAAATGGATTAAGCATGAGTGTCAATTTTTCTTGTGCTTGGGACCCCCAAGGCTTCATTAGTTCCTTAGCGATTTGTTAAAATTTTAGATGCATTCTTACCAATGTCCAGAACTGTACATCCCATATTAAAAAAAAAAAAATATATATATATATATATATATATATATATATATATATATACTCATGGCATTAAATTTGCAAGAGACACAGGTTCAGTCCTGGAGTTGGGACGATCCCCTAGAGTAGGAAATGTCTATGAACTCTGGTAATCTTGCCTGGAAAATTCCATGGACAGAGGACTGTGGTGGGCCACAATCCATGGGGTCACAGAGTCAGATGCTGCAGCAGATATGCTCGTCTTAATGTTAGTATAACTTGTTATCGTGAGAGCATAGATGACAGATTCAGTAAAGTTATGAAATTGCAGATTTTCTGTTGTTGTTGTTGTTGTTGTAGTAAGGATAGGAACAATGTTCTTGCCAGACATCTAGATCCTGTGGCCAAAGTATTATTTTCTTTTTAAACTGTGTTTTTAGCCTTTACATTTAGATTTATGGTATAGTTTGTGAAAAAAAAAATTTATATAAGCTGTGAGTTAGGAATTACTATTATATAAAATAAGGTAAAATTGTCTGTACAGTCTACTGTTGAAAGAATTATCCTTTCCCTATTGCATTAGGTAGTACTTTTGTCAAAATCACCTGACCATACATGTGACCAGTCTAATTACAATTCTCTAATATGATCTATTGACCCATATTTCTTTTGCTATGGTCAGTAAAATACTATATTGATTAGCATCAATGTTTTGAGGTAGTGATACCAGGTAGTGTAGATCTTTTAAATTTAATTTTATTATTATTATTATTATTATTATTTTTTTTTACTTTACAATATTGTATTGGTTTTGCCATACATCAACATGCATCCGCCACAGGTGTACACATGTTTCCCATCCTGAAACCCCCTCCCACCTCCCTCCCCATACCATCCCTCTGGGTCATCCCAGTGCATCAGCCCCAAGCTTCCTGTATCCTGCATCGAACCTGGACTGGCGATTCATTTCTTATATGATATTATACATGTTTTAATGCCATACTCCCAAATCATCCCCCCCTCCCTCTCCCACAGAGTCCAAAAGACTGTTCTATACATCTGTGTCTCTTTTGCTGTCTTGCATTTTACTCAGCCATTAAAAAAAATACATTTGAATCAGTTCTAATGAGATGGATGAAACTGGAGCCTATTATACAGAGTGAAGTAAGCCAGAAAGAAAAACACCAATACAGTATACTAACGCATATATATGGAATTTAGAAAAATGGTGATGACAACCCTGTATGCGAGTGTAGATCTTTTAATTATTGGATTTCAAAAACCTGTTAGCTGGACTAGGCTATTTAAATTTTTATATATATAGCAGAACCAGCTTGAAAATGTATACAAAACTTTGTTGTGACATTTTTATTGGGATTACATTGAATCTACAGACCATTTAAAGGGAGTGAATATTCTAAAAATAATAAATCTCTGGTCAATCCTAAAAATAATAAATCATAATCACTCTCTACCTCTTCTTCTTCAGTCTTCTCTAATTTCTTTCAGTGATGCTGTGTATAATTTGCAATTTTTTTTTTCAATTTACCCCTAAAAGTTCTAAATCTTTGATGTTAGTGAATACAAAATTTAAAGTATCAATTCCACATTTTTAGCCAGTGTAAAGAAATTGAATTTGTTCTTGTATACTGACCATGTATTCTGCAAATGTTCTAAATGTAATACATTCAATATTTCTATTAACATTTCTATTGACATTTTTATGGATTTATTAGGGTTTTAAACTTGTAGATCATAGCTTGTTTACAGAAAAACATTTCAGTACCTTAGTTTCCCATGCACTTTTTTCCTGCTTTATTTCACTGATTAAAAACTTTTCTAGATATTGAATAGAAATACTGAGAGGAGACATTTTTCCTGATACCCAATCATAGGAAGAAATCATCACATATGTAGACTCTTCAAAGTCTCTTAGAATAATGTGAATCTTATCTATAACTTTTTGTTTTATTGTTAATATGAGAATTAAGATCTTTGATAAACTTGTTTCTTAAATGCTTATATATATTTTTACTTCTCTCTTTAACCCCCCCCCCCTTTTTTTTTTTCATTTTATATCCTAAAAAGAAGTACAGGTGTTGATTTTTTGTGTGTGTGTACTTTATTTTATTGTATTTTCAGCTATCTTATTTCCATTTTTATCATTTTCCTTTTCTCTCCTGAAATTCATAATGTCTTCAGCTGTTATAGCCAATATTCTAGCAAAACTTTTCCTTATTATGGAAGCTACTTTACATTACTAGTCTGTAACTATATCAGGTTCAACTAAAATTACTATTCTATTAACTATTTTCTCTCCTTTTTTTGACTCCTTTGCATGTCATATAATCTTTTTATTTTTCAAGGCAATTTCTTTTAACAAAAAATATAACCAAATACTGTTTGTAATACAGTTTTCTTTCTTTTTTCCTATAAAATTAAAAAAACAATTTTTTTTTCAGTGAGTGCAAGCCCTTCTTTTGTCACTGGTTTCTACGCCAAGTTGCTAACCCTATTGGTTACACTAGACTGATTTGAGTTTGTCTGGGCCATGTTTAGCTTTAATTCAGATATAATTAGTCAAACTGCCGTATTAGTCAAACTGTCAAATTTTGGAGCTATTACCTTTTTATTGGTTTTGCAGTATTTGAGCTGGGACAGAGTCCACATCAGATTTATCTCCAATTTTTCATCCCCTCTTTTACTGGTTTTTAATGTTAAAAACTTGGGTTGAGGACAAAAATTGAAAAATTTGGAGGTTAAGGAACTTTTTTTTTTTTTTTTTTTTGCATACAACTTTTCCGGATTCCAATATGCCCCAGCAACCTATCCTGCCATCTATTATTTGGATGTATTTTTCTCAAGCTTTCAAAATAATTTTACCTATACCTGTGTATTTCTCCAACCTCTCCTGTCGTTCACCCATGTCCTACTCTTTGTGATCCCATGGACTGTAGTCTGCCAGGCTCCTCTATCCATAGGATTCTCCAGGCAAGAATATTGGAGTGGGTTGCCGTTTCCTACTCCAGAGGATCTTCCCAACCCAAGGATCAAACCTGCATCTTTTAAGTCCCCTGCATTGCCAACGGGTTCTTTACCACTTGTGCCACATTGGAAGCCCCTCTCCTATTCAGATGAGCTAATTACCCCATAAATGGAAGTTGTCATGGGTTTCTGCTGCTTACCTAGGTCTGATTTATTCTCAGCACTTCAGTTTATCTGAGTTTTCTAATACTCTCACTTTTTCTTAGTTCTGAGAAAACTACATTATATTAACTTTTGTCTGAATTTTTCTTTCAATACTATATGTATTACAAACAGTGAAATCACATGTATCTTGCTCAATGTTAGTCCCATAACACATAGCAGAGTGGTTATAAATGATTTATGTTCACAAATATCATTATAAAAGCTTGGTTACAAAAAGAATGTGCATTTAGCTATACCAAGCAACAAAGATTTTCACCTAACTAGTGCAATAAATATTGTATAAATAACAATCAAATAATTAGCCACAAAAAAGAAAATCTTGAAAATTTTAATTAGATTACAATACTAATTTTAAAAAATCATGACTGTTTAAGATGGTGAACTTAATAAATGTAGTGTGTTATCTGACTGCCCTATTGACCAGTAGTTCCCTGTCAGCTTTCTCCCTCTCATCAGGCCTCCTGACTCCCTGAGACACAACAGTAATGAAATTAGGCCAATTAATAAAACTGCAATATCCTCTAAATATTTAAGAGTCAGAGGTCTCTCACTTTAAATCAAAAGTTGGAAATGATTAAGCTTAGTAATAAAAGCCTAATCCAGAGCAGGGCCTGAGTCTCTCCAATACCAGGAAGGCAGACAAAGGTGAAGAAACTGCAGAAGAAAAGTTTGAAGTAACAGAGGTTGGCTCATGAGGTTTAAGAAAAGTGCAGAGTGAAACAATAAGTAAGTGGTGATGTAGAACCTGCAGCAACTTATTCAGATGATCTAGCTGATAGAATTAATTAAGGTAGATGCACTTAATGATAATGTTTTATGTAGATGAAGCATCCTCATGTTGAAAGAGCATGCCATCTAGGACTTTCATATCTAGAGAGGACAAGTCAATGCCTGGCTTCAAAATTTCAAGGACAGGCTGAATCTCTGGTGATTTCAAGTTACATTCAATGACCATTCACCATCTGAAAATGGTAGAGCCCTTGAGAAGTATGCTAAATCTACCTTGCCTATTCCCTGTTAATATAACAACAAGCCTGTTTGACAGCACATCTGTTAACAATATGGTTTACTGAATATTTTAAACCTGCTGAGAAAAACTGATCAGACAAAAGCTTCAAAATATTATTGTTCATTGACAATGCACCGAGTCATCCAAGAGCTCTGGTGGAGATGAACAATGTGTTTAATGTTGTTCATATGCCTGTTCACAAAGCATCATTCTCTAGCCCATGGGGCAAGGAGTCATTTTGACTTTCAGATCAGATCAGTCGCTCAGTACTGTCCTACTCTTTGGGATCCCATGAATCACAGCACGCCAGGCCTCCCTGTCCATCACCAACTCCCAGAGTTCACTCAGACTCATGTCCATCGAGTCAGTGATGTCATCCAGCCATCTCATCCTTTGTCGTTCCCTTTTCCTCCTGCCCCCAATCCCTCCCAGCATCAGAGTCTTTTCCAATGAGTCAACTCTTCGCATGAGGTGGCCAAAGTATTGGAGTTTCAGCTTCAGCATGATTCCTTCCAAAGAAATCCCAGGGCTGATCTCCTTCAGAATGGACTGGTTGGATCTCCTTGCAGTCCAAGGGACTCTCAAGAGTCTTCTCCAACACCACATTTGAAAAGCAACAATTCCTCGGTGCTCAGCCTTCTTCACAGTCCAACTCTCACATCCATACATGAACACAGGAAAAACCATAGCCTTGACTAGACGAACCTTTGTTGGCAAAGTAATGTCTCTGCTTTTGAATATGCTATCTAGGTTGGTCATACCTTTCTTTCCAAGGAGTAAGCGTCTTTTAATTTCATGGCTGCAGTCACCATCTGTAGTGATTTTGGAGCCCAGAAAAATAAAGTCTGACACTGTTTCCACTGTTTCCCCATCTATTTCCCATGAAGTGGTGGGACCAGATGCCATGATCTTCGTTTTCTGAATGTTGAGCTTTAAGCCAACTTTTTCACTCTCCACTTTCACTTTCAACAAAAGGCTTTTTAGTTCCTCTTCACTTTGTGCCATAAGGGTGGTGTCATCTGCATATCTGAGGTTATTGATATTTCTCCCAACAATCTTGATTCTAGCTTGTGCTTCTTCCAGCCCAGCAATCCTCATGATTTACTCTGCATAGAAGTTAAATAAGCAGGGTGACAATATGCAGCCTGGACGTACTCCTTTTCCTATTTGTAATCAGTCTGTTGTTCCATGTCCAGTTCTAACTGTTGCTTCCTGACCAGCATACAAATTTCTCAAGAGGCAGATAAGGTGGTCTGGTATTCCCATCTCTTTCAGAATTTTCCACAGTTTATTGTGATCCACACAGTCAAAGGCTTTGGCATAGTCAATAAAGCAGAAACAGATGTTTTTCTGGAACTCTCTGGCTTTTTCCATTATCCAGCGGATATTGGCAATTTGATCTCTGGTTCCTCTGCCTTTTCTAAAACCAGCTTGAACATCAGGAAGTTCACGGTTCACGTATTGCTGAAGCCTGGCTTGGAGAATTTTGAGCATTACTTTACTAGTGTGTGCTGCTCCTGCTGCTGCTAAGTCGCTTCAGTCGTGTCCGACTCTGTGCAACCCAATAGACGGCAGCCCACCAGTCTCCCCCGTCCCTGGGATTCTCCAGGCAAGAACACTGGAGTAGGTTGCCATTTCCTTCTCCAATGCATGAAAGTGAAATCGCTCAGTCGTGTCCGACTCTTAGCGACCCCATGGACTGCAGCCTACCAGGCTCCTCCGTCCATGGGATTTTCCAGGCAAGAGTACTGGAGTGGGGTGCCACTGATGACTGCAATTGTGTGGTAATTTGAGCATTCTTTGGCATTGCCTTTCTTTGGGATTGGAATGAAAACTTACCTTTTCCAGTCCTGTGGCAACTGCTGATTTTTCCAAATTTGCTGGCATATTGAGTGCAGCACTTTCACAGCATCATCTTTCAGGATTTGGAATAGCTCAACTGGAATTCCATCACCTCCACTAGCTTTGTTCATAGTGATGCTTTCTAAGGCCCACTTGACTTCACATTCCAGGATGTCTGGTTCTAGGTCAGTGATCATACCATCGTGATTATCTGGGTCATGAAGATCTTCTTTGTACAGTTCTTCTCTGTATTCTTGCCACCTCTTCTTAATATCTTCTGCTTCTGTTAGGTCCATACCATTTCTGTCCTTTATCGAGCTCATCTTTGCATGAAATGTTCCTTTGGTATCTCTGATTTTCTTGAAGAGATCCCTAGTCTTTCCTATTCTGTTGTTTTCCTCTATTTCTTTGCATTGATTGCTGAAGAAGGCTTTCTTCTCTCTTCTTGCTATTCTTTGGAACTCTGCATTCAGATGTTTATATCTTTCCTTTTCTCCTCTGCTTTTCGCTTCTCTTCTTTTCACAGCTATTTGTAAGGCCTCCCCAGACAGCCATTTTGCTTTTTCGCATTTCTTTTCTATGCGAATGGTCTTGATCCCTGTCTCCTGTACAATGTCACAAACCTCTTTCCATAGTTCATGAGGCACTCCATCAGATCTAGGCCCTTAAATCTATTTCTCACTTCCACTGTATAATCATAAGGGATTTGATTTAGGTCATACCTGAATGGTCTAGTGGTTTTCCCTACTTTCTTCAATTTAAATCTGAATTCGGCAATAAGGAGTTCTTGGTGTGAGCCACAGTCAGCTCCTGGTCTTGTTTTTGCTGACTGTATAGAGCTTCTCCATCTTTGGCTGCAAAAAATATAATCATTCTGATTTCAGTGTTGACCATCTGGTGGTGTCCATGTATAGACTCTTCTCTTGTGCTGTTGGAAGAGGGTGTTTGTTATGACCAGTTCATTTTCTTGGCAAAACTCTATTAGTCTTTGCCCTGCTTCATTCCGTATTCCAAGGCCAAATTTGCCTGTTACTCCAGGTATTTGACTTCCTACTTTTGCGTTCCAGTCCCCTATAATGAAAAGGACATCTTTTTTAGGTGTTAGTTCTAAAAGGTCTTCATAGAACCCTTCAACTTCAGCTTATTCAGCATTACTGGTTGCAGCATAGACTTGGATTAGTGTGATATGGAATGGTTTGCCTTGGAAACGAACAGAGATCATTCTGTCATTTTTGAGATTGCATTCAAGTACTGCATTTCGGACTCTTTTTTTGACCATGATAGCCACTCCATTCCTTCTGAGGGATTCCTGCCCACAGCAGTAGATATCATGGTCATCTGAGTTAAATTCACCCATTCCAGTCCATTTCAGTTTGCTGATTCCTAGAATGTCGACATTCACTCTTGCCATCTCTTGTTTGACCACTTCAATTTGCCTTGATTCATGGACCTGACATTCCAGGTTCCTATGCAATATTGTTCTTTAGAGCATTGGACCTTGCTTCTATACCAGCCACATCCATATTCTTATAATTTGAGAAATACATTCTGTAAGACTATACGTGGAAGAATGTGAGTCCTCTGATGGATCTGGGCAAAGTCAATTGAAAAATTTTATGGAAATAATTCACTATTTTAGATGCCATTAAGAAATCTGATTGATTATATTCTTTGCAGCCAAAGATGGAAAAGCTCTATACAGTCAGCAAAAACAAGACCAGAAGCTGACTGTGGCTCAGACCATGAACTCCTTATTGCCAAATTCAGACTTAAATTGAAGAAAGTAGGGAAAACCACTAGACCATTCAGGTATGACCTAAATCAAATCCCTTATGATTATACAGTGGAAGTGAGAAATAGATTTAAGGGCCTAGATCTGATGGAGTGCCTCATGAACTATGGAATGAGGTTCGTGACATTGTACAGGAGACAGGGATCAAGACCATTCGCATAGAAAAGAAATGCGAAAAAGCAAAATGGCTGTCTGGGGAGGCCTTACAAATAGCTGTGAAAAGAAGAGAAGCGAAAAGCAGAGGAGAAAAGGAAAGATATAAACATCTGAATGCAGAGTTCCAAAGAATAGCAAGAAGAGAGAAGAAAGCCTTCTTCAGCGATCAATGCAAAGAAATAGAGGAAAACAATAGAATGGGAAAGACTAGGGATCTCTTCAAGAAAATCAGAGATACCAAAGGAACATTTCATGCAAAGATGAGCTCGATAAAGGACAGAAATGGTATGGACCTAACAGAAGCAGAAGATATTAAGAAGAGGTGGCAAGAATACAGAGAAGAACTGTACAAAGAAGATCTTCATGACCCAGATAATCACGATGGTGTGATCACTGACCTAGAACCAGACATCCTGGAATGTGAAGTCAAGTGGGCCTTAGAAAGCATCACTATGAACAAAGCTAGTGGAGGTGATGGAATTCCAGTTGAGCTATTCCAAATCCTGAAAGATGATGCTGTGAAAGTGCTGCACACAACATGCCAGCAAATTTGGAAAACTCATCAGTGGCCACAGGACCAGAAAAAGTCAGCTTTCATTCCAATCTCAAAGAAAGGCAATGCCAAAGAATGCTCAAACTACCACACAGTTGCACTCATCTCACACATTAGTAAAGTAATGCTCAAAATTCTCTAAGCCAGGCTTCAGCAATATGTGAACTGTGAACTTCTTTATGGTCAAGCTGGTTTTAGAAAAGGCAGAGGAACCAGAGATCAAATTCCCAACATCTGCTGTATCATAGAAAAAGCAAGAGAGTTCCAGAAAAGCATTTATTTCTGCTTTATTGACTATGCCAAAGCCTTTGACTGTGTGGATCACAATAAAGTGTCAAAAATTCTGAAAGAGATGGGAGTACAGGACCACCTGACCTGCTTCTTGAGAAATCTGTATGCAGGTCAGGAAGCAACAGTTAGAACTGGACATGGAACAACAGACTGTTTCCAAATAGGAAAAGGAGGCTGTCAAGGCTGTATACTGTACCCTGTTTATTTAACTTATATGCAGAGTACATCATGAGAAACGCTGGACTGGAAGATACACAAAAGGGAATAAAGATTGCCGGGAGAAATATCAATAACCTCAGATATGCAGATGACACCACCCTTATGGCAGAAAGTGAAGAGGAACTCAATAGCCTTTTGATGAAAGTGAAAGTGGAGAGTGAATACTTTGGCTTAAAGCTCAACATCCAGAAGACTAAGATCATGGCATCCGGTCCCACCACTTCATGGGAAATAGATGGGGAAACAGTGTCAGACTTTATTTTTCTGGGCTCCAAAATCACTACAGATGGTGACTGCAGCCATGAAATTAAAAGACTCTTACTCCTTGGAAGGAAAGTTATGACCAGCCTAGATAGCATATTCAAAAACAGAGACATTACTTTGCCAACAAAGATTCGTCTAGTCAAGGCTATGGTTTTTCCTGTGTTCATGTATGGATGTGAGAGTTGGACTGTGAAGAAGGCAGAGCACCAAAGAATTGATGTTTTTGAACTGTGGTGTTGGAGAAGACTCTTAAGAGTCCCTTGGACTGCAAGGAGATCCAACCAGTCCATTCTGAAGGAGATCAGCCCTGGGATTTCTTTGGAAGGAATCATGCTAAAGCTGAAACTCCAGTACTTTGGCCACCTCATGCAAAGAGTTGACTCACTGGAAAAGACTCTGATGCTCGGAGGGATTGGGGGCAAGTGGAAAAGGGGACGACAGAGGATGAGATGGCTGGATGGCATCACTGACTCGATGGACATGAGTCTGAGTGAACTCTGGGTGTTGGTGATGGACAGGGAGTCCTGGCGTGCTGCGATTCATGGGGTCACATAGAGTCGGACAGGACTGAGCGCCTGATCTGATCTGAAGAACATTCATGGTTCATGGAAAGAGATCAAAATGCAACATTAACAGGAGTTTGGAATATGTTTATCCCAACCATCATGGATGACTTGAAAAAGTTCAAGACTTCACTGGAGGAAATAACTGCAGATATGCTAGAAACATCAAGAGAAGTAGTGTTAGAAATGAAGCCTGAAAATGTTAATAAATTGCTGAAATATCATGATAAAACTTTAATAGATGAGAAGTTGCTTCTTATGGGTGAGTAAAGAATATGGTTTCTTGAGAGAATCTACTCCCTAGGGGCTTCGCTAGTGGCTTCCCTAGCGGGTTTCCCTAATGGTTCAGAAGGTAAAGCGTCTCTCTGCAATGCAGGACACCCAGGTTTGATCCATAGGTTGGGAAGATCCCCTGGAAAAGGAAATGGCAGCCCACTCCAGTATTCTTGCCTGCAAAATCCCATCGACCCAGAGCCTGGTAGGCTACCGTCCATGGGGTCGCAAAGAGTCAGACACTACTGAGCGACTTCACTTTCTTTGACTTTCAGTCCTGGTGAAAATGCCATGGAAATGACTGAAATGACAGTGTAGGTGAAAATACTATGGAAATGATTGAAATGACAGTAGAGGATTTAGAATATTACATAAACTTACTTGATAAAGCAGTAGCAGATTCTGAGAAGATTGATTCCAATTTTCAAAGTCCGACTGTGGGTAAAATATTATCAAATAGCATGTTGCTACAGAGAAATTTTTATTTCATGAAAGGAAGAATCAGTTGATACAACAGACTTCATTGTTGTCTTATTTTTAAAAATTGCCACAGCCACCCTAACCTTCAGCAACCTAGGTTTTTCAGCAGCCATCAACATCCAGGCAAGAACCACCACATCAGCAAGAAGATTAAGACTAACTGAAGGTTAAGATCATGGTTAACATTTCTCAGCCATAACGTATTTTTCAATTAAGCTATGAAAATTGATTTTTTAGATGTAATGCTATTTTACACACTTAATAGTCTAAAGTGAAAGTGAAAGTCTCTCAGTTGTGTCCAACTCTTTGCGACCCCATGGAGTATATAGTCCATGGAATTCCTCGGTCCAGAATACTGAAGTGGTTAACCTTTCCCTTTTCCAGGGTATCTTCCTAACCCAGGGATAAAACCCAGGTTTCCCACATTGCAGGCAAGTTCTTTACCAGCTGAGCCAGACTAAAGTATAGTGGAAATAACATACACACACTTGAAACTAAAAAAAATCTGTATGATTTGTTTTATTGTGATATTTACCTCTTTGTGGTCATCTGTAACTAAACCCACAACATCTCAGAAGTATGTGTGCCTATAAAACAAAAGTCAATTTCTGAACCTGCTTGATGTAATATGCTGCTGCTACTGCTGCTAAGTTGCTTCAGTCGTGTCTGACTCTGTGAGACCCCAGAGACAGCAGCCCACCAGGCTCCTCCGTCCCTGGGATTCTCCAGGCAAGAACACCGGAGTGGGTTGCCATTTCCTTCTCCAGTGCATGAAAGTGAAAAGTGAAAGTGAAATCTCTCAGTCTGCTTGATGTAATCACTGGATCCCAAATCACCACTTCCCTCTCTCTGCCTGCCCATTCTAGGTAATTTCTATACTTCATTTGTCAGTCATTGAAACCCTCTAGTTAAGTGACTATTAAAGTCTGTTGTTACTTATTCTTAGACTGCTACTTATTCCTATACTGCTGCTTAATTGTTGCTAGCTCATTGGAAAGAAGAATAGCAAAGAAATGTGTTCATTTGTATATGTTTTATATATATTAAATAAAGTGAAATAAGCAATCAGTTAGCAATGGAGAGAAAGAAAAGGAGAAAAAAAAATAAATGTAAATTCTGCAATTTGATATTGATGTTTAGAAGAAGTATGTAAAGGGAAAATAAGATATACCTCATGGAAAGTGGTTCACACTAAAGTATCACTCAAACCTTTAATTCATTAGCAATCACACTGCATTCATAACCAGTTATGATACTAATAAGTAATGAACATAAATCCTTATAAAAACTCAGAAGAAGCATATGCTTTTTCAAATTATAAACTCAGTGCATACGACTAACTTCCTAAAATATGAATAGTTGGAAGTTTGGATGCCAAACTTTTCGATTAGCTGGAGCTCTATCCTATTAAGAATATATATTTTTAGTTTTCCAATAAAGTTGTATCTGTCTTCTTAATTTCAATTAAATACTATCAGTTTTCTCCACTTTATGAAACTAGACTACATTAAAAAATAGTTTTTCAAATTATAAACTTAGTACATACTACTAACTTCCTAAAATGTGAACAAGTAAGAAGTTTTCATGCCAAACTGTTCTATTAGCTATGAAGTGTATTCTATTAAGAACTTTTAGTATTCATTTTCTAATAAAGTTATATCTGTATTCTTAATTTCAATCAAATATTATCGATTTCCTCCATTTTCTGAAACTAGAATACATCATAAAATACTGCAAATGTTTATATTATAAGATAGTGTGCATTTCCATTACAGGCAAAATATCACAAGTATAAACATAATCATATCATCTTTGTCTTTTTAAGAGATGCGGGGAGCGAGCTCCGCCCCTGGCAAAGGTCTTGAGGAAGGAGCCTTGGCATACGCAAAGGCGGGATCAAGCCTCAGGAGTCTCCCTGGAAATTCTCGAGCATCTACCCCCAAAACCAGAGTCTGCCTACTTTCTGCTTTGTGCTCTCACCTACACCTCTGACTTTACGGGGGGCTGTCCCCTACTACCTCTCTCTGAAAAAAGAGTTAGCTTACAGCTCCAGTTAATAATTCCTGGGTGTGACAGTGTTTCAACCTACAAACTCCTTTGGAAGTCCTCTAGCCTGCCTGAATAGGTTTTTCTGGCCACATGTGATTGCTCAGAGCCTCCCAACTATGAGAGGCATGAGATGTTCTAAACTGTCTAAATACAGATTCCTTTGAGCAGTTAAAAGATTGATTAGAAATTGTATTGGTGAAGGGATTTTCACTTGTTGGGCCAATGTTTGCTGCTAAGTTTCCATATCCCTTACCTGCTGTGTCCCTGGCAGTGTATTGATTAATATAATTGGTGTAAGTAGTAGCTTTAATGTTTGTAACCTGGGACCCTTGAGTTAATTCTTTTTCTTGTTATAGCCCACCACACCTTTGCTCTGTAGGAATGCAACTTTATCTAATGCTTTTGGAGGGTGGCTCCTGACCAATCACCTTTAGAGAAAAATAAGTTTTCTGAAGAAAGGGTCTTAAAATGTTAACAGGCCTCCGGGCCAGAAGATGATGCAAATCACCTAAGCTTTTGCATATGATAAATTTGCAGGAAGAAAGCCTGGCTTGCTGCATGACTCTACCCCTTCCCCCATTATCCTCTATGCATAACTTAAGGTATAAAAACTACTTTGGAAAATAAAGTGTGGGCCTTGTTCACCGAAACTTGGTCTCACCATGTCATTCTTTCTCTTACCTTCTGGCTGAATTATTCAGCCTCTTTTCTCCACTGAATTTCCTCACTGAGCTATCCTTATTCCATTACTCTTTATATCCTTAATTAAAGTTTAATTAAGCAGTTGTTTCCCGATCCTCACCGACGCCGTCCCCGCTTCAAATTCCCTGGATCCACCGGGGCTGGACCCTGGCAAAGAGATAAGCATTTTTAAGATAAAATCTATGAAGGATTTTCAAATACTGGAGAAGAGAATGGCTGCCCTCTCCAGTATTCTTGCCTGGAGTATTCGATGGATGAAAGAGCCTGGCAGGCTACAGTCCATGGGGTTGCAAAAAATCGGACATGATCAACACACACAGCATACATAAGCATAAATGTCCATACATTGTGAAAACTATTCTGAATAATCATTTCTGTCTTTAGTCTTTAAAAAGAACACAATGTGATTATTATATCATCTCACTTCTTTTCTTATTTTTATTAATTGATGTTACTAAAACTATAATAGTGATTTATCTTCCTTATTTTAGGTCTATATGATGTGTCTACATTATTTTCTCTTTGAGAATCTACAAACCAAGAAGTTTCAAAGAAATATCTGAGTAACCGAGATCAGATGAATATGAATGTAATAATAATAACTAAAAAAAAAGCCAAAAAGTCATATACTTGAAATGCCATATTCCATTGATATCACTAACTTGTTTTTCTAGTCTTAGCAAAATATTCAGGAGCTCTGAACCTGTTTCTTCACATGAAAATGTGGGATTATTAAGTAATCTTTGATATAAATTCTGTTTGCAGACATGATTATATGTTTTACCATGTATAAGGTATGACTTTGATCAAAAGTAAAAAAGCATTATAACTTTAGTAATTTTCAATTAATTGTCTGGTTTGAATGACACTTGCTTTTAAAAATAAGAAAAATAAAAAGACAAGCTTTTTTATTAAAATGAACAATATCAATAGTCAATAAATTATTTCTAATGCTATTATATTTTACATTGATAGATCTTTTCTTAAATATGTAAAACTTGTTAGCAAAAGTAGTTATTTAAAATGATACATTTTCATTTATAATTTTGTAAATTGGTAGTCATACAGTCAGTTAAGAATCCCACTAATTTACTGTGATGAATGATGTGACAAGTTACTACAACACTGGACATTAATTTACTTCTTTATAAAAATATGACAACAATTTGAGAATATGCTATTTCTTGAATACTCTTTTATAATGAAAGATGCATATGTTAGGGGAGTGTAATTTCCTCGGGTCTGTCTCATCATAACAAAAATTTGAAATGATGGACGTTAAAGCCCTCCGTGCATCACAGCTCTCGGACAGTCCATGTTATAGCTCTCAGAGACATCAGTTTTATTTAGAAAATAAAGGAAAATACATCCCTGAGGCATGAAGGCATGCCAATCCAAAAGACACGAAGTGGAGAGAAAGAGAGAGAGAGTGCGCTCATGAGAGAGAGAGAGACCCTGTGGCCCTTTGGATCCTCTTTTTACATTTTTTTTCCTCTCTCTGGGCCTGCCTATGTAAATTGGGCTAGCCAGGAGTGCTGTTTGTTCTGCCTGAGATCCTCACTCCCGTTCTCAGACCTTCCTTTGTTCTATTTTTGTGGGCTTTTCCCTTCCTTGTCTTTTAGCCACCGTCATTCTGGACTCCTTTTTCCTATTCTAGCTACCTAACACATATTTCAAGTTAATGTAATTATTAAACACTAGAAATATAAGTTCAATTAGTAAAAGCTATGGTTTTTTCAGTAGTTATGTATACATGTGAGAGTTAGACCATAAAAAATACTGAGTGCTGAAGAAATGATGCTTTTGAATGGTGGTGTTGAAGAAGACTCTCGAGAATCCCTTAGACTGCAAGGAGATCAAACCAGTCAATCCTAAAGTAAATCAGTCCTGAATATTCATTGGGAGGACTGAACATGAATGTAAGAACTGACTCATTGGTAAAGACCCTGATGCTGGGAAAGATTGAAGACAGGAGGAGAAGGGGACAACAGAGGATGAGATGGTTGGATGGCATCACTGACTTGATGGACATGAGTTTGAGCAAGCTCTGGGAGTTGGTGATGGACAGGGAAGCCTGGTGTGCTACAGTCCATGGGATCACAAAGAGTTTTACACGACTGTACAACTGAACTGAACTGAACTAAACTGATTAAGAGTAGTGCTGTACCTTAAGTGCATTTGGCACCTATTGGGTAAAAAATGAATGTAAAACTTTATATATTTAATATTATATCTAGTGTAATGCTAGTGATGATTCTATGAAATTACTATTAGAATCCTCCTCTTGTAGAAGAAAGTAATATGCAATTAATAAAAATTAAGTTTTAAAGTTATATAGCTAGAAATTTCACAGCTGAACTATGAACCCAAGTCTACATTATTTTACCATGTGAACTCTCATCTAAATCCCCCCAAGAGTCACAAGAATGTAGGAAAGTTAAAATGGTACAAATTCTCTATTTTAAAGTTGAGAAGTCTGGCTATGGCCAACAGATGCCAAAGGGTTAGCTCAAGGTCACACAATGAGTAATTGCAATATTAAAAAAAAAGAAGGTTACTCATTTTAAGCAACCCATTAGCTATTTCATCTACATAATGTATCTTTTATTGTATTTATTCATAGTGATTATATCATTAATCAGACTGATAAAAGAAAGCAATAGCAATAATTCAAGCCCAAGTTCCATAGAGGCATTTTTGAAATCATAAAGAAATCATAAATCATAAAGAAAAGTTTTATTCTAAGAAATTGATGTAGTCAGATATGCCATGCACTTGTTACTTTGGTTGTTTAAGCAACTGAATCTTATAAAATGGCCAAGTCCAAAATATTACCTAAGCAAAGATACTCTTTTGATAGTCTTTGCTATTACTAATTATTATAGCAAACCTAGTAAGCTGTCATCAATTTAGGATTTTGTTTGGGATATAATCACAATAAACTGTGCCCCATTGTCCCCGTTCTCTCCTTATATTTTGTCTTTAAAAAAAAAAAAAAAAGTTTACCCTATAGTCCCTTATTTATAGTCAACTACGGTTAACTTTTTTTTTTTCAAATCTTTATTTCTCAGCATTACTATTTCCAAAGAGAAAGCTCAAGTCTCTTCCTTTATTTAATTGCAATCCTTATATATTACAGTTAAAAATATATCTTTCTTTTATTTTAAACTTACAGCCCTTTAGACTTTCCCTCCTATACTGGCATTGAAACCTTCTTAATTATTGTATTGGTTAAGTTTCTGTTAGGAACAATAACCAATTTGGGTAGAAAAAAGCTTTTTACTTGACATTAGTTTGCTTACTGCATAATTGGAAGGATGGAAACAATTTTTGACAAAATTTTTAAAACATCCCTGTGCTCCCTCAATCACACTGCCTCTGCCAAGATTACAAAAGCTGCTTATCATTGCATGAAAAAATAAGAAATAAACTTGGCCATGTTGGCTCAGCAAAGAAATATGAATATTATCACCACTGATACACAAAATAGCAACAGCATGAAGCCAGGAACCATACCACTGCATTGCTCCTGTGAATATGATCAAAATACTCCATGCACTTATTCCAGTTTTGCATATCAATAATGTTCATTAGCTGTGTACACTTAGCCATGCTTAGTTGCTTAGTTCTGTCACAACTCTTTGTGACCCCCATGGACTGCAGCCTACCAGGCTCCTTTGTCCATGCTTATTCTCTAGGCAAGAATACTGGAGTGGGTTGCCATGCCCTTCTCCAGGGGATCGTCAAAATCCAGGGATCAAATCCAGGTCTCCCACACTTCAGGCAGATTCTTTACCAGCTGAGCCACCAGGGAAGCCCAGTACCTAAATAATATTCAGAATTTTAACTGCATGGAGCTTGGATATGCAGTTTATAGCTTTCTAGGAGCTATTGTGGAAAAAAGACACTAGTAAGAATTTCGAAGGAAAGTTGGGTAAGTCACTTCATAACATCTATCAGCGTTCTCCATATTTCAGTGCTAGAATAGTTTCTGATAGCTTCCTCCACCCACTTGCTATCCCTCTTTGTCATACAAGGTGCTAACTCCTACACATTATTCTTTTATCACATCTCACATATCTGACGTTTTCTTCCATTTATACTAATTCCTCATAAGTCTTTTTGAACTGATTTCCATACTATTTTAAAGCATACTTACTAGTCTTTCATCATCTAGGATTTTCTCAATGTAATAGTTTCACTAACATGCCCCAAAATAATCTGTAATGATTGTCCATTTTCAAAGAAATCTAATTCTGAGAACTCCACCTCTCTCATCATCAAGTTCTAGTATTATTCCTAGGTTGCAGTGAAGCATACAAACTTAACTGCTGGAGTCCCCCAAATACCTAACAGACTTCTTCCTTAAGCCTGAGGAATTACAGAATTATGTATTGTTCTCTTTGGTTTAATTACACCTATGAGAAACCTAAAAGATTGGATCATAATAAAAGATTAAGAAGATGTGGTGTATATACACAATGGAATACTACTCAGCCATAAAAAAGAATGAAATAATGCCATTTGCAGCAACTTGAATAGACCTACAGATAATCACACTAAATCAGAAAGAAAAAAGACAAATACCATAAGACATAGCTTATATGTACATTCTAAAACATGATACCAATGAATTTATTTATGAAACAGAAACAAACTTATAGACATAGAAAACAAATGTGACAAAAGGGAATGGGGGAGTTATTATGAATTTAGGATTAACATATACACATTACTATATATAAAATAATCAACAAGTTCCTATGCCGGGGACCAGCCCCGGCTG
The DNA here is from genome assembly GCF_029378745.1 of Bos indicus. NCBI lineage: Eukaryota > Metazoa > Chordata > Mammalia > Artiodactyla > Bovidae > Bos > Bos indicus. The sequence continues at coordinate 5,984,158 of NC_091768.1, read as the reverse complement.
ATCCAGGGTATTCGAAGGAGAGACGGCGTAGGCGAGGATCAGGATATAATAGCTTCAATTAGATATTAATTAAAGATATAAAGAGTAATAGAATAAGGATAGCTCAGTAGGAAAATTCAGTGGAGAAAAGAGGCTGAGTAGCTTGGTTTACGCGGGAGACCAATAAAACTTCAAGACAAGAAGTTTGCACCACTTACGTAGGCCGCAGGCGTCCTTCCGTTCTCCCGAAGGAGAGGAGACACTGAGGCCTCCCCGGTCGGATCTTAGAAGCCCAGGCATAATTAGTAAGCATGGTGGGTTCCGCGCTCCAGATGGAGACTCAACCAGAGTGAGAGAGAGAGCGACATGGGGAGACCAGTATTTTGAGAAACTGATCCCAATTCTTTATTTTCCATGGTCTACTTTTATACACTGAGATGTTATGCAAAAGTCACGTGGGGACAGCAGTCCTGACTTTTATCAAAGTCAGGTGCTTCATACAAAGGTATACAGAGGTCTTAGGGGTGTTACATCATCTTCTGGCCAGGGGGGCCTGCTGACAATTTACGACCCTCTCCTTGTGACAGCGGTCAGTCAATCAGGACACTTATTTCTCCAGGGCTGATTATTCTCAAAACAGACGCCACCCAAATAAAGTTACATTCCTACAGGGTGAGGGTGTAGTGGGTTTTAGCTAAGGAAAGAATTTACTTAGCCTAAGGTCTAACGTGATTAATATCAAAGGTTAATACTTATTTCTTCTATATATTCATTAATGTGTGTAAGGGCAGGGGATGTGGAGACTTAGCAACAAACGTTGGCTCAACAAATGAAAAACCCTTCACCAATACAATTTCTAATCAGCCTATTATATTTATACTAATAGTTTTCTAACTTTTCTAAGGAACCTGTTTTTAGAAGGTTTAAAGCATCTCGTGCCTCTCAAGGTTGGGAGGCTGTGAGCAATCACATGTGGCCGGATGAGCCTGTCAGGCAGGCTAGAGAACCTTCAGAGGAGTTTGTAGGTTAAAACACTCTTATCACGCCCAGGAATTATTATAAACTGGAGCTCTAAGTTAACTCCTTCTCCAAAAGAGGTGGTGGGGGACAGCCCCCCGTAAAGTCAGAGGTGTAGGTGAGCACAAAGTAGTAAAGTAGGCAGGCTCTGGTTATGGGGGTAGATGCTCGAGGAGTTCCAGGGGGACTCCTGAGGCTCGATCCCGCCTTTGCGTATGTCGAGCCTCCTTCCTCATGACCTTTGTCACGGGCGGAGTACCTCACTCTGGCCCCCAACATCTCCCCCTTTTTTATTTCTTAAAACAACCAGATGCAGCTCAGTCGCGAGCTTCCGAATGCTCTGCCGAAGAATCCTGACAATACAAGGAAGAGTGATTATGAGAAGTAGAATTAGAGACTAGGGATATTAGACAGAATATTTTTTCCAGAAATAAAGTTAGAGAAGGTGTGAAAAAAGTCATTAGCTGCTCCAGTGGCGGTAAAATCCAGTCGAGAGTGTTCCAAGGTCTGTATTTGATTATGAAGTTTCCCTAAGTCCAGGCCAATATCAGAACTGTTCCAAACACCTGAGATATGATTTTTAATCTTTTCCCATTCATAATCTGTCTCGTTTACCTTCAAAGATGTCACGCATATCCACCTGTAATCAGCGTGGCACGTCAAAACCATCTTCACCTTTAAAGCCTGTAACTCAATCCCAATATGCATAATTGCTTCTTCTAAGGCGTCTACTCTCATCTCTAATTTCCTATCTATAGCTTCCTGTGTTGCTAGAGTTAAAGAAACAATTTTAGACATGGTATCAACATATTGGGCAGTATGCACTTGTTGAGTCAATGATATTGCTGCCGCAGTAACAGAAGTAATTGTTGCTATCAAAGCTGATATTCCTAGGATAAGCAAGACCACAAACCGTCGCGATCGCATTAAATCCTGCAGTTGTTGTAACACAGTAAGACCATAGCTATCATATAGGCACCATAAGATAGGATGGGCATTGTAACACCACAAAGGAGCAAACATTACATTGAGGGTTTAAACAAGATGAAAGCATACATTGTTCACAAGTCATTCATGCCTACATTAAGTTTGTTGGAGTCATTAGTAAAAAGGAAAACATAAGGCAAGGGTGGATAAGCTAAAACAGAATAAGTAGAATTATTTTCTGGTTGGAGTTCACGCTGCAGCAGCCCTGTCAGTCTCGCCGGGATCTCGATGTTTATCTTGTCTCCCCTGCCGGCGGGCTCCTCTTTTGTGAGCGAAGCAATGGGGGAACTGGATGTCTGGGGGTCTGCAACATGGAGAATCAACCTGTCCCGGATCTAAATTGGAGAATTTGCATCCTGTGGAAAAATACAAGCACATCCTCGACCGCTAGTTAATAATGGGTCAGGACCCTTTCATTGTCCTGAGAGGAGGTCCTTCCATTTAACTAATGGTTTTACATTTAATTGCTCCAGGCATCAATGACGAAGCATTGCAGTAGTTCCAGCCAGATCAGCATTTAGAATATTTATTACGAAAAGAGCATGTTGCAAGATTTGATGGGGAGAACTATACTTAAACTCCCCTTCTTTTAATTTTTGAATTTGAAGCTTTAATGTTTGATGTGCTCTTTCCACAATGGCTTGTCCCCGGGGATTATAAGGGATGCCTGTATTGTGTTTAATTTGAAACTGTAAACAAAATTCCTGAAAAGACTTAGAAGTGTAAGCAGGAGCATTGTCAGTTTTCAGAGCTTTTGGTAGGCCCAAATATGAAAAACAAGTAAAGAGATGTTGTATAACACCTTTAACTGCCTCTCCGGTACGAGAAGTTGCAATAATAACATGAGAAAAGGTATCTACAGTTACATGAACAAAGGAAAGTTTTCCAAATGAAGAGACATGAGTTACATCCATTTGCCAGAGCACGTTAGGTTTGAGACCGCGAGGGTTAACTCCCGTAGGTAGACTATATTATAAACAGTGGGGCAATATAAGCAAGAACGCACAATCTCCCTAGCAGTTTCTCTGGGAATTTGGAATTGATATCTTAAGGCAGTAGCATATTGATGATGAAGTGAGTGAGAGGCTCTGGCCTCCTCAATCACAGTAGCCACTGTATTTCTGGTTAACAAGTTAGCCAAATCATTAAAGGCATTTTAAGGGCCGGGCAATCTGGAATGAGCCCGAATGTGTCCAATGAAAAATATTTTATTTCTTTTCCAAATTTGTTGCTGTAATTTAGTTAACAAATGAAATATGGTAGTTTTATTTTCAGACAAAAACCGCAGTTTCAATGTGTGGAAACAACCTGACAATGTACTGAGAATCAGAATAAAGGTTAAATTCTTCATCTGCAAAAATAGCAAAAGCCTCTATGCTGTTTGAAGTTTCCCATGTTTCTAAAACCTTTTGGTGATTTTTAGTAACTATGGAGGCTTTACCGTCTGCTGACCCATCAGTAAAAACTATTTGAGTATTTGGAATAGGAGATTGTTTACATCTGACAGGAAAAATAACTGGATGTCTGGATATAAAATTCAGCAAAACATGCGAAGGTAAATGATGCAAAAATTTTGACCAAAATAGTTTCCTATAGCAATCTGCCAATTTTCAAACATTAGAAGAGCATCAAGTTGTTCCTTATTATATGGGATTACAATTTCTGATGGCTCTTTACCAAATAATTTAATGCTCTGCTTTTTTCCTTTAATATCAAAGTAGCTATCAATCCCGGATAAGAAGCCGCTACCTTTTTAGCTTGGGCGGGGAGATGGACCCATTCTAGGGGGCCGTTTTGCCATAAAACCAATTTTTTGTCTGGCTACCCCAATTACACCTATGGGGGTTTTATGGTAAAAGAATTGTCAAGCAGTTGTCAATTTAATTTTTTAAATTTTTAAAATTTACAATTTAACAACATAAATTTAGGGATATGTTAATTTAGGTCTAATGTTTAGTTTGGGTCTCTGTATAAATTTAAACAATAAATGTATAACCTCCTTATCTCATTTTGGTAAACAAATATATCTAAATGCAAAATGTATTTATATATGTATTTATACATTTCAACAAGTATAAACTTATTGACATAATATACTTGAATTAATCTTTATAATTAATGTTAATTAATATATATTACAGCAATACAACACGTACACAGCTAATACCAGCCAACACAAACCAATGTACTGCAATAATACATGTCACACACATATAATTATACAGTATATAGAACATATATCATCACAGCACATCAATCCATACCAATTAATATCAGCCACACACATTATATTACTGCAATATATATTTGATTATACAGTATATATATAATATGCATATATACTATACATATTAATTATATACAAATTAATTAAGTATAGATCTATAAATAGAATTAGGTATACCTCTATTATATTTTATTTATACCCATACCTAATTAGGCGAACTGCAATTAGGCAAATATATTTATATTATGTATTTATAATAATATATATAGTATTATTAATTGTACTGCCTGTTGATAACTAAGAAATTGAGAAAATCCTTCTCTGAGTATCTCCTATTTGAGACAGCATGTCCCTCCCCCATAGGGTAAAGGGGAGCGTAGGAACTACGTAGGGTTGGAAAGTTCCACAGGTATCTTCAAACTGCCAATCTAACATTTTTGAACTTTTAACTACTGTGGGGGCTTGAGGGCAAATGAAGCAAAATTTGACCCCTGAAATCTATCAGGGCAACTTGCCAATCATCACTACTTTGTAAAAGACTTGTAGTTGATCCTTATTGAATGGAATTACTATATTTGCTACTTCTTTTCTAAAAAGTTCCACACTTCTTTTTTCCTCCTTTTATAATTAATTGTGCCACCAAGCTGGGATAAGATAAAACTATTTTTCTTGGGGTCACTGGTAGATGGAACCAATAGGCCTTTTTGTCACAAGCACCCTGTAGGTGTATGTTTTATGGCAAGAATAATTTAATCTCATCTTTTGGTAATATTAATCCTAATTAACTGACCATTTAAAGTCTCATACACTTCAACAAGAGCTAACTCTGTCTCATTAGTCAACTTTCTCTTAGAACTGGAATTAGGATCAATTTTTAAGCAATCAAACAAAGGCTTTAAATCTGTAGTAGTCAGTTTTAAATGTAGGCATATCCAATTAATGTCCCCTAATACTTTTTGGAAATCATTTAAAGTTAGTAAACAATCTCTCCGCAGCTTCAAAGGGGCATTATCAGTTTTTAAAACTTTTGGCACACCTAAATATGAGAAGCAAGTAAAGAGGTGTTGCACAACATCTTTATAAGCTTCTCCAGTTTTTGTTTTGTAACCTAAATCTGGTCTATAGCTTTTTAGATGACAAGTAACCATCTAATCTTTGCTTGAATACTTCCAGCAACAGGGAACTCACTACTCTTCAAGGTTTTAAACTCTCCCTCACCTTTTTTTTTTCTACAGCATTCTCACCCCGCATATCACTTTCTCTAATCTCACCAACTCATTTTTAGTATTATATGTGGGCCAGGAACTAGGCCAGTCTTTCCCAGCAATGTTAAGAGACATCTGTTCCTGTGTCTAATAGCCCTGACATTTTATTTTCTTGAATTAAAAGATCTTTTAAAGGCCTTGGAGCTGTAATTTTCTGCACCCGAAAGGCTAGATCACTAAATCCAAATGTTCTGTGGCTCCTAGCCTGAGAAGTCAAGGTTTTTTCTTGTCTGATAATAAGGTAAAAAGCAAAAGCTGTGTTACTCTTTGACCTTTATTAATTTGCACAGTTTTAGTAGGCGGTGAGAACAAAACTTTAATTTCTCAATATAATCAGAATCTACTACACCATGCACCACCGAAATTTTCTTTTTCTTTTTATTTATTTATTTACTCTTTTTCTTTCTTTCTTTTTTTTTTTTTTTTAAGAAAGCGAGCTACGCCCTAGCACAAGTCCTACAATGCCCTCAGGTAGGGGGCCAGCCACTCCCGTTGGAATTGGAGTAACCTTGTCAAGGGTTAATATTGTTGCTAAATCCCCTTACCGTTTGGCTTTTCTCTTAGCCTGGGTGAGACCCCCCTGAGGGGGTTTTCTCCAAGGAGCACGCTCTGCATATTGTGCATGCAGTCTGTTTTAAAAGCTCCACTGTTTAAAAAACTTTTTATCTTTTTCAGGCTTAGGCAACACTTTGAGAGGCTTTGGGGGCAAAGTGGGGAACTCTTGGGCCCTGGAAGGCGCAAACGGAGGCGGCGGCTATCGCCCCAAATCAGAAAGTGGTGGATAAATTTTTTTTAAAAGTTTGCGCAGAGGGGGAGGTAGCTCGCCAGGGCGTCTGGCCACAGTGTCCTGTAAGTCCTCTCCTCTCTCCTCTGCTGATTTTTTCTTCCTTCTTCTCTTTAAATCTTTCTCAAGTTTTCTTTCCCTCACTCTTTTTTCCTTCCTCTTCTCTTCTCTTTTACTTTCTATCATTTCCTTCTTGTTTCCCTCTTTCATTCTCCCTTCTTCCTTCTTACTGTCTTCTCTTTCTTTCATTTCTTTCCTTTACCCTCTTTCTCTCTAACTTTTTCTTTCCTCCTCCCTCTCTTTCTCTCTGTATCTCTTTTTCTAACTTCCTTTTTTCCTTTTTCTATCTTGCTGCATTCCCTGATTCCTTCCTCCTCCATTCCTCTCTCCTTTTCACTCTTTAGTTCTTTTTCTATCTTTAGATCTTTCTCTATTTTCTTTCCTTTTTTCTTTTTCACTTTTTTTCTTTTTTCTTTTTCTCTCTTTTTTTGCTTTTTTTTGCTTGGGTGAAGCCCCCCTGAGGGGGTTTTTCTGCAAGGAGTAGGCTCTGTATATTGTGTATTTTTTAAAAGCTCCTTTCTTTAAAAATAAAACTTTTTAATCTTTTTCAACCTTAGGCAATGCTCTGGGAGGCTTTGGATGTAAACTGGGGAATTTTTAGGCCCTGGGAGGTGCAAGCGGAGGTGGAGTAGTCGCCTTAAATCAGAAATTGTTGGATAAATTTTTAAAGGTTTGTGTAGAGGGAGAGGGGGCTCGCCAGGGCGCCCGGCCGCAGCGTCCTGTAAGCCCTCTCACTCCTCGGGAGGTAGAGCACAGTGTCCCTCCTCTTCCTTGTCAATGGCAGAAAATATGATCTGTGCAGAAGGTGGAGACCCACTACCATCCACCGCTATAGCCTCTCCCATAGGTCATCCCACAGCCTCATGATGAGGATCCAGAACATTTTTAATCATATTTATAGGATAAGTGTTTAGTTGTTTTTTCACCTTCACCCAAGTATCTAAATTAACAGTAGCCTCTTTAACAGTTTCAAGATTACTTGTATAAAGAGTTGCCATTCTTAGTTTCAGTGTTACCCATGTCAGAAAATTAAGTATAGTAAAAGATTTTGCTTTAAGCTATCAAAAGATCAGGCTTTTCTTTGGCCTTTTAACTTCAGAAACTGTTTTTTCTAACTCTAACTCTTTAACACTTTCAACACTTCCCACTCCTCTCACCCTGTCTATCCTACAGGGGGGTCCGCGGCACCCTCGAGTGGGGTCCTAGCCGTCCCGAACATTGGAAGAACAATAGGGCTGATGGCCCAGATTGTTCCGGGGGGAGGAACAGTAGGCTGATGGCTCAAACTGTTCCGAGGGAGGAGCAGTAGGGCTGGTGACCCAAACTGCTCCGTGGGGGAACAAGAGGGCTGCTGACCCAGTTGTTCCGAGAACGGGGAGCAATAGGGCTGATGGCTCTGATTGCTTTGGGGAGCTTACCTTCGAAAGTCCCTGTCTCGGGCGCCACCTGCCGGGGACCAGCCCCGGCTGATCCAGGGTATTCGAAGGAGAGACGGCGTAGGCGAGGATCAGGATATAATAGCTTCAATTAGATATTAATTAAAGATATAAAGAGTAATAGAATAAGGATAGCTCAGTAGGAAAATTCAGTGGAGAAAAGAGGCTGAGTAGCTTGGTTTACGCGGGAGACCAATAAAACTTCAAGACAAGAAGTTTGCACCACTTACGTAGGCCGCAGGCGTCCTTCCGTTCTCCCGAAGGAGAGGAGACACTGAGGCCTCCCCGGTCGGATCTTAGAAGCCCAGGCATAATTAGTAAGCATGGTGGGTTCCGCGCTCCAGATGGAGACTCAACCAGAGTGAGAGAGAGAGCGACATGGGGAGACCAGTATTTTGAGAAACTGATCCCAATTCTTTATTTTCCATGGTCTACTTTTATACACTGAGATGTTATGCAAAAGTCACGTGGGGACAGCAGTCCTGACTTTTATCAAAGTCAGGTGCTTCATACAAAGGTATACAGAGGTCTTAGGGGTGTTACATCATCTTCTGGCCAGGGGGGCCTGCTGACAATTTACGACCCTCTCCTTGTGACAGCGGTCAGTCAATCAGGACACTTATTTCTCCAGGGCTGATTATTCTCAAAACAGACGCCACCCAAATAAAGTTACATTCCTACAGGGTGAGGGTGTAGTGGGTTTTAGCTAAGGAAAGAATTTACTTAGCCTAAGGTCTAACGTGATTAATATCAAAGGTTAATACTTATTTCTTCTATATATTCATTAATGTGTGTAAGGGCAGGGGATGTGGAGACTTAGCAACAAACGTTGGCTCAACAAATGAAAAACCCTTCACCAATACAATTTCTAATCAGCCTATTATATTTATACTAATAGTTTTCTAACTTTTCTAAGGAACCTGTTTTTAGAAGGTTTAAAGCATCTCGTGCCTCTCAAGGTTGGGAGGCTGTGAGCAATCACATGTGGCCGGATGAGCCTGTCAGGCAGGCTAGAGAACCTTCAGAGGAGTTTGTAGGTTAAAACACTCTTATCACGCCCAGGAATTATTATAAACTGGAGCTCTAAGTTAACTCCTTCTCCAAAAGAGGTGGTGGGGGACAGCCCCCCGTAAAGTCAGAGGTGTAGGTGAGCACAAAGTAGTAAAGTAGGCAGGCTCTGGTTATGGGGGTAGATGCTCGAGGAGTTCCAGGGGGACTCCTGAGGCTCGATCCCGCCTTTGCGTATGTCGAGCCTCCTTCCTCATGACCTTTGTCACGGGCGGAGTACCTCACTCTGGCCCCCAACATTCCTACTTTGCAGGAAAATATATTCATTATCCTGTAATAAGCCATAATGGAAAATAATATGAAAAAGAATATATAATATGCATAACTGAATCACTTTCCTTTACACCAGAAACCAACACAGCATTGTAGATCAACTATACTTCAATGAGTTTTTAAAAAGTATCATAAAGTTTTGAACCTTTTACACATTTATTTATTTACATATGACATACTCAAATTATGCCCAAAATGTCTATGGAGAAGAATATAAACACACAACATGGATGATCTCAAAATATTTTGCTAAAATATGACAGCAGAATCTTAAATCATGAAATTCATATATGCCCATTAAATTTAGTTACTTCTGCTTAAAGAATGTTATGTCATTATGCTCTTGCCCTTTATAAATTTTATTAAAAGATGATTTCACCAATGCATAAACATGGAAATAATAATATATGTTTTTTACTTTAAATTATAAAAAATCTATAGCAAAGACACAGTACTAAGCAGCCTTTTGTCTTATTCTCACTTCACTCAGAAATCACTGATACATCTTCTTAGATAGTTTCCTATTACAAATGTTTTACACTTAAAATTATTAGTGTCTTCAAATGGGCTTCATTAGAGTCCATTTTTCATTTCGTTTTGTAATCAATAGATTGTGATTTGTGACTCAAAGTAGTCCACCACTTAGTCAAAGATTTTGATTTTCACAATAATGCCTTGTGAAATAAATCCCTCTTATATTAGTCAGTTATAGAAAAATACCATAGACTGGGTGACTTACCAAGATCCAGGTATTGGCCAATCCAGTTCCCGACAAGGGTCCTCTTTCTGGCTGGCAGACAGCCGCCTCCTCACTGTGTCCTCACATGGCTGTGACCTTGCATTTGAAAGTCATGGTTTCTCCTCTTCTGATGCAGAGCCTAGTCTCACTATGGGAGCCTCACATTCATGACAAATTACATGCCAAAACCTCACCTCAAAACAGTATTACTCTTGTGCTTAGGGCATCACAACATTGATTTTGGAGGGACACAGACATTCAATCTAAAACACCCTCCTCTGTGTTGACTTTTGCTGGATGTGGAAGCTTCATTCATGCTTGTTAGAGAGTACTGAAATAAAGGAAAGGATGGTTTGTACAGATCCTCACATCTCACTAATATTAATAAAAGTACACCTTTGGTGCATATTCTTCTGCCTTCAGAATGGCTGTTGGTACCTCTCCTATGCTTCACTTCACTGCTCTGTTCCACGTACTTCCCCAAGGAGTCCACTCTTCCCACTCAAACCACCCAATGCCTCTGCTGCTGCTGAATTCCACTGACCCTGCTCTTTCTGTGTTTTTCCTTTTTGATCTCTATTGGATTTTGTCACATCTTACATTTTATATTTTTATCAACTGAATTTCTGCTTTATTTTCACATTGAAAACATTTTGATACTATTTCTATCTTAAACCCATTGTAGAGAATCCATGGAAATATACTTATCTACAATAATTTCACTATCATGCAAACCACTAAAAATTTATGAGTCAAATATCTCCTCCTTTAAGAAGTACATTGGATCGCATCAAAATCTAACATCAAGTTAACAATTTAAACATAGTGATCAGTAACTCCTTTGGTTAAATGTAGACACTGGAGCACAAGACATATCCACCTGTATCCAGCTAGATGGTGCTCTAGAAAACAAACAAACAAACAAAAAAAAAAAAAAACTAGAGAAAAACTAAATGATAGAGAGTCTGAAACTAAAATGGAGAAAACATGAAATTTGCCAAAAGTCAGGGATACATTGGTGAGGAACATAGATGCCAATAAAGGAAACAAAAAATGTGAGAAAATAATGAGTGTGGTACATTCAGAATATATAGTTGCATGGTTATGAGTGTCAAGACATGTGACTAAAAATTTAGGCAAAAATGAGCATTGAAGGAGACCAAGATAATCACGAAGGTGTGATCACTGACCTAGAGCCAGACATCCTGGAATGTGAAGTCAAGTGGGCCTTAGAAGCATGACTACAAACAAAGCTAGTGGAGGTGATGGAATTCCAGCTGAGCTATTTCAAATCATGAAAGATGATGCTCTGTAAGTGCTACACTCAATAGGCCAGCAAATTTGGAAAACTCAGCAGTGGCCACAGGACTGGAAAAGGTCAGTTTTCATTTCAATCCCAAACAAAGGCAATGCCAAAGAATGCTCAAACTACTGCACAATTGCACTCACCTCACACGCTACTAAATTAATGCTCAAAATTCTCCAAGCCAGGCTTCAGCACAGTGAACTTCCAGATGTTCAAGCTGGTTTTAGAAAAGGCAGAGGAACTAGAGATCAAATTGCCAACATCCGCTGGATCATCAAAAAAGCAAGAGAGTTACAGAAAAAAAACATCTATTTCTGCTTTATTGATTATGCCAAAGCCTTTGACTGTGTGGATCACAATAAACTGTGGAAAAATCTGAAAGAGATGGGCATACCAGACCACCTGAAATGTCTCTTGAGAAACCTACATGCAGGTCTGGAAGGAACAGTTAGAACTGGACATGGAATAACAGACTGGTTCCAAATAAGAAATGGAGTACATCAAGGCTGTATACTGTCACTGTGCTTATTTAACTTATATGCAGAGTACATCATGAGAAACACTGGGCCGGAAGAAGCACAAGCTGGAATCAAGATTGCCAGGAGAAATATCAATAACCTCAGATATGCAGGTGACACCACCTTTATGGCAGAAAGTGAAGAGGAACTAAAAAGCCTCTTGGTGAAAGTGAAAGTGGAGAGTGAAAAAGTGGGCTTAAAGCTCAACATACAGAAGACTAAGATCATGGCATCTGGTCCCTTCACTTCATGGGAAATAGATGGGGAAACAGTGGAAACAGTGTCAGACTTTATTTTTGGGGGCTCCAAAATCACTGCAGATGGTGATTGCAGCCATGAAATTAAAAGACGCTTACTCCTTGGAAGGAAAGTTATGACCAGCCTAGATAGCATATTCAAAAGCAGAGACATTATTTTGCCAACAAAGGTCCATCTAGTCAAGGCTGTGGTTTTTCCTGTGGTCATGTATGGATGTGAGAGTTGGACTGTGAAGAAAGCTGAGTGCCAAAGAATTGGTGCTTTTGAACTGTGGTGCTGGAGAAGACTCTTGAGAGTCCCTTGGACTGCAAGGAGATCCAACCAGTCCATTCTGAAGGAGATCAGCCCTGGGATTTCTTTGGAAGGAATCATGCTAAAGCTGAAACTCCAGCACTTTGGCCACCTCATGCAAAGACTTGACACATTGGAAAAGACTCATGCTGGGAGGGATTGGGGGCAGGAGGAGAAGGGGAAGACAGAGGATGAGATGGCTGGATTGTATCACTGATTCAATGGACGTGAGTCTGAGTGAACTCCAGGAGTTGGTGATGGACAGGGAGACGTGGCATGCTGAGATTCATGGAGTTGCAAAGAGTCGGACACGACTGAGCGACTGAACTGAACTGAACTGAAGATGTTATTCTTACGTTTTTGTATTTATAGAAAATTTAAGTGCAACATTTGTAATATCTTTATCTGTGGGGAAACAGGAATGACACGATCTTTTTTGTGGAGTTGTCAGACAGATAAAGCTTAAAATAAATGTCTGTGATATCGAAAGAGACAGGTCCAATGGCTACTTGAATTTTGGCTCTATGACTGAGATCTGGGCTAAGGGTATACGTTTACTATCCATTAGCATATGTGTTGTTTTGAAGTTAAGCTATCTATAACACTGTACTGAAAAACATGCTGATAATGCAAAAAAGACTGAAAACATAAGCTCTAGGGAAATATTGTCCCATAGTCCAAGAATTTACTCACACTTTTATGTAACTGCTAATTTCATTTTTGACACCACAAATAGAATGCATCCTTTTTTTCAAGACATTTCCTTTAAAATCTTTTCCAATAAATCACATTTTTAGGAAAAAAATATCAAACTATGTCTTTCATTATAAAATCCTACCTTTGCTCTTGCCAGAAAATTTTTTCATAATGTCACCATTTTTGGTTTCTGATTAGTATACAATTTGTAAATGTGTCAGATCAGGCCTTACTGTTCTAATGCAGAAAATTTTATTTCCTGTTCTCACTACTAATTAAATTCTGACTCTCCAGTCTATACAGCAAGTACAAGACAAGTAGTGGAAAACTCAGAGAGAGCTTATTTGTATTTCAAGATGTTTGAATTTGTTTTTGGTAATTTACAGTCCCATAGACTGTTTTTGGAGTCTAAGATCTATAGAATAAGTGCATTTTTAGACAATTGTTTATATTTTGCTTTGTCAGTTGCTCATTTTTACTAGGTTAATGTTGCCCTTTATCCACAATCCTGAAGTTTTCAAACATACATCATTAATATTACTTGGAATTCCACCAAAGTAATTACAGTTCCATGAAAAAGAAACTTAAATTTAAAATTCTTTGGGCAAGGGTTGCCCAGACATATTACAACAACATACACCAGTTTTGAAATATATGTATAATACGTGAATATGAACAAAGTTTATTTAAAAGTTAATATACATTTTCATGTAAGATATATTTCTGAATCAACATATAAAGCATCCAATTTAATAGCTTTGCAAAACATTTACAAACTGAGAAAAAAAGATGAGTAGAAAAATCAAAATATTTCATTAAAAGACTTTGTCCTATTTTATTATACATGTTAAAACCTACCACATTAAAATTATCTTGCTTCTTTGAAAAAGATCTACTGATTAGTACTCATGTTTAAATTCCAAGTGCTCATTATTGCATTACTTGATGAACACAGATTTGAAATGCAAAGTGGTAGTTAGTTTGAAATGATGAAATAAGACAGGTATTTGTATTTTTATTTACCAATATGGCTTTGTATGTCATGCAATAAACTACATAACCAATTTCATTATTTTGCCATTTTGTCAAGAGTATTTTCAAAGTTTTTATGTGAGTGCTAGTAATATTCTAGAAAGCAGTGTAATTAATTTTGGTATATCTGCTTATCTTTATAGTGAGAATTAGCTATAATTAAAATTGAAAATTTCCATGCCCCTTCCAGTTATGGTTGCAAACAGTTTAGAATGTATGCATAGTCAATAACCATTGACAAAGATATGGGAATAATCAGAAGAAATAGTATATGCTCCCTACTTTAGGATAATTTGTTGTATTAGAAGAGAAAAAATCTGGAAACAAATAATTAGTGTTCTGCAACGCCATCATCATAGTGTTATGAAAACCCAAAGAGGGAAGATATTCTGCCTCGGTCAGAAGGTGGGAGGAGTTATTGAGGTGGGATTTATAAGGAGAAATATTTTAATTGAGTTATAAAGATGAATAGTAGGAATTTTCCTTGAGTTAAGAAAGGGAGAACATTAGACATAGAGGTGAACATTGATTCTTACTCAAAAGAACAGAAACAAATTTTGTGGAAAACCCACCCAATAAGCCTTATATTTTACCCATTTTTCAATGTAATAAAAACAAATCTGGGTGGAGGTGCTTCACCTACACAATTACTTTCACTTACTAAAAGAAGAAAAAAGAAACAAAAAAATGGAGGGGAATTAGAGAAGGAAGAAAGGAATAAAGAGAAGGAAGTAACCACATGCTTGATTCTTTCTATGAACTGGAATTATTGTTGGGGTTTTATAAAAACTTTCTGAAATGATCTTTCCACACTGATCACCTCAGTGGTGGAAGTCAGTGTAAGATGGTAAAACCAACTTCTCTGATTTTGCAACCAATGCTCCCAACTACTTTGTGTGATGTGTGTGTTTATGTGTGTATCAACAAAGGTCACTTTGCTAGAGGAAACACTGAAACTGCTCACTTTGACAGTAGTCATTTGTATATTTTATGATAGGGGATCCTGGTAAGAAACATCAAACTAACAAGCTACCATCAACTGTAAGAATTCGGGAAAGGTCAAAGAAAGAGAGGAGATACCAATCCGTATGTCCTATGAACTTCCCAGAATCTTTCTTCTGGAATTGTTGGTTGAGGGACGCATGCACATAGGCAAGGCCCCAGAGTCAGAATGATTGCCCAGAGACAACCTGGAAACTAACCCCATCAACATAAAACCCAAGACTGCTGACCGCCTGGCAGAGGAGTCCCCCTTGGTTTCTTTACCCTGCTGCTTTCTGCCCAGGCATCCTTTCCCAATAAAGTCACTTGTTCTGTCAAAACAATACATTTCTGAGTGCTAGACAAAAGCCCATTCTTGGGGCCTGCAAGGGGTTCCCTTTCTTGCAACAACTTTATTATATTTGTTGTGTGTACTTTCAGGTATTATGAATCCAAGAAGTGTGTGTGTGTGTGTTCATACACATGAGCATGAACTTGAGCTAAGTTTATGACAAAGAGGTAAACTATTTTGCCTAAAACTGGAGTTTGTGTGTGTGATGTAGCTCAGTCATGTCTGACTCATTGTGAACACATGGACTCTATCCAGCCAGGCTCCTCTGTCCTTGTGTTTCTTCAGGCAAGAATTTTGGAGTGGGTTGACAGTTCCTTCTCTGAAATTGGAGTGACTTCAGCTTATACATTCTTTTGTGATTTTCTAGGAACAGGGAGCTGAGTGTCATACTACCAGCAAAAGACAGAGCAAAAAAAAAATGTTTTAAAAACGATGAGGATATTCCGGATAACAGGCAGAAAAGTAATCCCAGTTTCCACTAAATTTCTCATGTGATTTAATTGTTGACTATTTCCTTTTTAATTAAAGTTCATAATTATAATTATAATAGATATATTATTTTAATAGTAGGAATATTAAAATATGAATTATGCAGTTGTGATCTAAACATTATCCAGAAGTCTTTCAGAAATAAAAGGAGACTTTCACACTTTATAATTTTTACTATTAATAATAGCCATCATATTTTATTCCGTAAACATTCCAAATTGGTTTTTCCTTTACTCTTGAAAAATAAATTAGATATAAAATCATAGATTTCAAATGTTGTTGTTCAATATGAAAGAGCATAGGGAAATATACATAGCATGTTATTATTTATAAAATTGAAAACCAAAATAAATTATGTTACATAATCTTCCTTGCCTTCTATTACAATGGAAATGTGACCCTGATTCTACAAAAGACAAACCTTCATACTTGTGTCCTGTATCCACTTGATGGTACATCCAAAGGCAAGTTTTTCTCTAGCTACCCCCTTTTTCAACTGTATTATTGACTCCTTTCTTCAGATTAATTTCCATTAGTATTGAAATATAAAAGAACAATCTTGACAAGATTGCCTCCATTATGTGTGCTCTTGAATCCATTCAGTTCATCTTCTGATTCTAGTATTCTGTTAAGATCATGGGGAGGGAGGTGGAAAGGGGGTTCAGGATGGGGAACACATGTGCACCCGTGGCAGATTCATGTTGATGTATGGCAAAACCAATACAATATTGTAAAGTCATTAGCCTCCAATTAAAAAAAAAATTACTTCTGTTAGGTCACCAGCTGCAATCTTCTACAACATTGCACCTGGCTATGTACTTTTCTTAACTGTTTTTCTATCACATTCTTATTGCTATTTTCTCCTCTCCTCTCATTATCTTATTAGCATGTATTGTGGAAAATACAAGAATTGAAAATTTTTCTTTTTTATCCACTTGCCACCAATTAACAATGATGCAATTCTTTTCTATGTCATACACATTTGTATCAGATATATTATTATTATTTTTAACAGTATCCCAATTTGAATCTTATTTCTTACAAAATTTTTAAGAGAAAACCTCAGTCATTCATAGACTTTTTTTTTTTCTTTGATACAACTTAACTAAAAACTGTAGGTTAGGATGGCCAACTGCAGGCACATTTGTATTGGAATCACATCTAGTGTCAATCTTGGTTAATGTGGAGCAGGAACAATCATGGGTGTGGCCCTAATGGCTCCACAGGTTGGGAGACTCAATCCTGGAAAACAGAAATGGAGCTGCATTTGCTTTCAAGAAACTCCTACTAATTTTTCCTTGTAAATATCCCCACTAGGGAAAATCTTTTAATCAAAAATACATGGTTATTCTTTGAAAAAGGTCCAAAATGTCAGTTTAGTTCAGACGCTCATTAGTGTCCTACTCTTTGTGACCCCAAGGACTGTAGAAAGCCAGGTTTGCCTGTCCATCACCAACTTCCATAGCTTACTCAAACTCATGTCTATCAAGTCAATGATGCCATCCAACCACTTCATCCTCTGTTTTCCCCTTATCCTGCCTTCAATCTTTCCCATCATCAGGGTCTTCCCATTAGGGGGCCAATGTATTGGAGTTTCAGCTTCAGCATCAGTCCTTCCAATGAATATGCAGGACTAATTTCCTTCAGAATTGACTGGTTTGATCTCCTTGCAGTCCCAGGAACTCTCAAGAGTCTTCTCTAACACCACAGTTCAAAAGTATCAATTCTTTTAGCACTCAGCTTTCTATGTAGTCCAACTCTCACATCCATGCATGACTACTGGAAAGACCATAGCTTTGACTACATGGACCAAATTAATGTCTCTGCCTTTTAATATGCTGTCTAAATTGGTCATAGCTTTTCTTCCAAAGAGCAAGTGTGTTTTAATTTCATGGCTGCAGTCACATTCTACAGTGATTTATGAGACCCCAAAAATAAAGTCTCTCACTGTTTCCATTGTTTCCTCATCTATTTGCCATGAAGTGATGGGACCAGATGCCATGATCTTAGTTTTCTGAATGTCGTGTTTTAAGCCAGCTTCTTCATTCTCCTCTTTCACTTTCATCAAGAGGCTCTTTGGTTCTGCTTTGCCCTCTGTAATAAGGATGGTGTCATCTGCATATCTAAGGTTATTGATATTTCTCCCAGAAATCTTGATTACAGCTTGTGCTTCATTCAGCCCGGCATTTCACATGATGTACTCTATATATAAAATAAGCAGGTTGACAACATACAGCCTTGTACTCCTTTCTTGATTTGGAACCAGTCTGTTGTTCGATGTCCAGTTCTAACTGTTGCTTTTTGACCTGCATAAATATTTCTCAGGAGGCAGGTCAGGTGGTCTGGTATTCCCATCTCTTGAAGAATTTTCCAGAGTTTATTGTGATCCTCACAGTCAAAGAATTTGGCATAGTCAATAAAACAGAAGTAGATGTTTTCTGGCACTCTTGTGCATTTTCCATAATCCAATGGATGTTGGCAGTTTGATCTCTGGTTCTTCTGCCTTTTCTAAATCCACCTTGAACATCTGGAAGTTCACAGTTCACATATTGTTGAAACTGGCTTGGACAATTTTGAGTATTACTTTATTAGTGTGTGAGAAGAGTGCAATTGTGCAGTAGTTTGAATGTTCTTTGGCATTAACTTTCTTTGTGACTGGAATTGAAACTGACATTTTCTAGTCCTGTGGCCACTTGCTCAATCTTCCAAATTTGTTGGCATATTGAGTATAGCACTTTCACAGCATCATCTTTTAGGATTTGAAATTGGAATTCCATCACCTCCACTAGCTTTGTTTGTAGTGATGCTTCCTAAGGCCCACTTGACTTCACATTCCAAGATATCTGGCTCTAGGTGAGTGATCATACCTTCATGATTACCTGGGTCATGAAGATCTTTTTTGTACTGTTCTTCAGTGTATTCTTGCCACTTCTTCTTAATATCTTCTGCTTCTGTTAGATCCATTCCATTTATGTCCTTTGTTGTGTCCATCTTCATGAATATTCATTGGCAGGACTGATATTAAAATTGGAACTCTGACACTTTGGCTACCTGATTTGAAGGACTGACTCATTAGAAAAGACCCTGATGCTGGGCAAGATTGAAGGCAGGAGGAAGAGGGGATGACAGTGGATGAGCTGGTTGGATGGCATCACCAACTTGATGTACATGAGTTTGAGCAGGCTCTGGGAGTTGCTGATAGACAGGGAAGCCTGGTGTGCTGCAGTCCACGGAATCACAAATAGTCAGACATGACTGTGCAATTCACCTGAATTAATTTATCCCTTCCCTCCCTCGCCTCCTTTGCCTCACTGATTTCATCCTTCTAGTTCATTACAGTTTGCCAGGCTATGCTTCCTGTGTTATTTAGCAACTTCCCACTAACTGTCTGGTTTACACTGGATAGTGTTTATAACTCAGTGATACTTTCTCAATTTTTCCCACCCCCATCTTCTCCTGCTCTGTCCAAATGTCTGTTCTTTACTAGATGCCTCAGTACCATTTTTCTAGATTCCATATATATGTGTGTTAACATGCAATCTTTGTTTTTCTCTTTCTGACTTACTTCACTTTGTGTAACAGGCTCTAGTCTCATCCAACTCACTACAACTGACTCAAATTTATTCATCTTATGGCTGAATAATACTCCATTGTATACATACACCCCAACTTCTTATCCATTCATTTGTCAATGGACATCTATGTCCTGGATATTGTAAATATTGCTACAATGAACACTGGGGTACATGTAGTCTTTAGAATTGTGGTTTTCTCAGAATATATGAGGGATTGCTGGGTCATATGGTAGATTTATTCCTAGTTTTTTAAAGGAATCTCAAACTGGACTCTGTGGGAGAGGGAGAGTGTGGGATGATTTGGGAGAATGGCATTGAAACATGTATAATATCATATATGAAATGAGTCACCAGTCCAGGTTCAATGCACGATACTGGATGCTTGGGGCTGGTGTACTAGGACAACCCAGAGGGATGGTACGGGGAGGGAGGAGGGAGGTAGGAGGAGGGTTCAGGATGGGGAACATGTGTATACCTGTGGCAAATTCATGTTGATATATGGCAAAAACCAATAGAACATTGTAAAGTAAAAAAAAACTAAATAAAAATAAAATAGCAAGTATGTTCTCTAAAGAACATATATTAGTTCCATTATTTAGAAATAAAAGATAATTTTTAAGTTATTTAAAAATGATCTTTATAAACTTACTAATCATATTCTCTAACCTGAGACTGGGAGTAAAGGAAAGAAAATGTATAACATGTCCACACTCTAAGATATTTCTACAAATTTGCTAAAGATTAAATATAACAAATTTGTGAGCCAAAGAAAAAACAATAAAAGTTTGCCGAAGAAATGAACTGGAAAAAAAAGAAATCTCAAACTGTTTTCCATAATGGCTCTGTCAGTTTATATTCCAACTTACATTGCAAGAGGATTCTGTTTTCTCCACACTATTTCCAACAATTATTGTTTGTAGATTTCCCGTTGATGGCAATTCTGACTTGTGTAAGGTAATACCTCATTTTAGTTTTGATTTGCATTTCTCTAATGAGCAATGTTGAGCATTTTTACATGTATTTATTGGCCATCTCTATGTTGTCTTTGGAAATATGTCTGTTTAGGCCTTCTGCCTATTTTTTTTTTATTGGGTTGTTTGTTTTGATGATATTGAGATACATAAGCTGCTTGTATATTATGGAGATTAACCCTTTGTCAGTTGCCTCATTTGCAATTATTTTCTCCCACTCTGAGGGTTGTCTTTTATCTTGGCGATGGTTTTCTTTGCTGTGCCAAGCTTTTAAGTTTTATTAGGCCCCATTTCTTTAGTTTTGCTTTTATTTGCATTATTCTAGCAGGTGGATCATAGAGAATCTTGAGAGATTTCTGTCAAAGAGAATACTGCATAAATTTTCCTCTAAGAACTTTAAAGTTTCTGGTCTTACATTTAGGTCTTTAACGCATTTTGAGTTTATTTTTGTGTATGGAGTTAGGAAGTGTTCTAGTTTCATTCTTTCACAAGCAGCTGTCCATTTTTCCTAGCATCAGTTATTAAAGAGGCTGTCTTTTCTCTACTATATATTCTTGCCCCCCTTGTCAAAAGATAAGGTGCCCATAGGTGTGTGGGTTTATCTGGGCTTTCTGTCTTGTTCCATTGATCTGTATTTTTGTTTTCATACCAGCTTAACATACTATCTTGATGACTGTAGCTTTGTAGTATAATTTGAAATCAGGGACATTGATTCCTCTGACTCATTTTTCTTTCTCAAGTTTGTTTTGGCTATTCAGTCTTTTGTGTTTCCACAAAAGCCTTGTGATTTTTTTGTTGCTCTAGTTTGTGGAAAATGCCATTGATAATTTGATACAGATTGCATTGAATCTGAAGATTTATTTGGATAATATATTCATTTGACAACATTGATTCTTCCAATTCAAAAACATAATATATCTCTCCATCAGTTTGTGTCATTATTGATTTCTTCATCAGTGTCTTATAGTTTTCAAAATACAGGTCTTTTGTCTCCTTTTCTTTTCTCATTGCCAAGACTAGGACTTTCAAAACTTCCATATTGAATAATAGTGCTGGGAGTGTGCACCATTGTCTTGTTCCTAATCTTAGAGAAAATGCTTTCAGATTTTCACCATTGAGAATAATATTTGTTGTGGATTTGTCATATATGACCTTTATTATGCTGTGGTAGGTTCCTTCTATGACAATTTTCTGGAGGTTTTTTTTTTTTTTTTTTTTAATCATAACTGGGTATTGAATTTTGTTGAAAGCTTTCTCTGCATCTATTGAGATGATCATATGGCTTTATCTTTCCATTTATTAATATTATATTGATTAATTTGTGTATGTTGAATAATATTTTCATAATGAGATGAACCACACTTGATCATGATGAATGATTCTTTTAATGTGTTGTTAGACACTATGTAATAGAACTTGCTAAAGACTTTTATATGCACACTCATCAGTAATATTGGCCTGTAATTTTCTCTTTTTGTGTGTGATGTATTTGTCTGATTTTTCTTAATTTAATTTTTTTTAAACTTTACTATATTGTATTAGTTTTGCCAAATATCGAAATGAATCTGCCACAGGTATACATGTGTTCCCCATCCTGAACCCTCCTCCCTCCTCCCTCCCCATACCATCCCTCTGGGTCATCCCAGTGCACCAGCCCCAAGCATCCAGTATCGTGCATTGAACCTGGACTGGCAACTCATTTCATACATAATATTATACATGGTTCAGTGCCATTCTCCCAAATCTTCCCACCCTCTCCCTCTCCAACAGAGTCCATAAGACTGTTCTATACATCAGTGTCTCTTTTGCTGTCTTGTACACAGGGTTATTGTTACCATCTTTCTAAATTCCATATATATGCATTAGTATACTGTATTGGTGTTTTTCTTTCTGGCTTACTTCACTCTGTATAATCGGCTCCAGTTTCATCCACCTCATTAGAACTGATTCAAATGTATTCTTTTTAATGGCTGAGTAATACTCCATTGTGTATATGTACCACTGCTTTCTTATCCATTCATCTGCTAATGGATACCTAGGTTATTTCCATGTCCTGGCTATTATAAACAGTGCTGCGATGAACATTGGGGTACACGTGTCTCTTTCCCTTCTGGTTTCCTCAGTGTGTATGCCCAGCGATGGGATTGCCGGATCATAAGGCAGTTCTATTTCCAGTTTTTTAAGGAATCTCCACACTGTTCTCCATAGTGGCTATACTAGTTTGCATTCCCACCAACAATGTAAGAGAGTTCCCTTTTCTCCAAACCCTCTCCAGCATTTATTGCTTGTAGACTTTTGGATCGCAGCCATTCTGACTGGTGTGAAATGGTACCTCATAGTGGTTTTGATTTGCATTTCTCTGATAATGAGTGATGTTGAGCATCTTTTCATGTGTTGGTTAGCCATCTGTATGTCTTCTTTGGAGAAATGTCTATTTAGTTCTTTGGCACATTTTTAATTGGGTCATTTATTTTTCTGGAGTTGAGCTGTAGGAGTTGCTTGTATATTTGTCTAATTTTTATATAAGCATGATGGTGGCCTTGTAGAATGAGTTTGGGAGTTTTCCTCTTTGAGAAACTTTGTGGAAGTTTGAGCAGGATAGGTGTTAGCTCTTATTTAAACTGTTGATAGAATTCACCTGTGAAGAAATCTGGCCCTGGCCTTTTGTTTGATGGAAGATTTTTTTTTTTTTTTTATTGCAGTTTCAACTTCAGTGCATGTGATTGATTTCTTCCTATTTTCGACTTCTTCCTAGCTCAGTCTTGGAAGGCTGTACTTTTATGAGAACTTGTCCATTTCTTCCAGGTTGTCTATTTTATTGGCATGTAGTTTTCTGTAGTAGTTTCTTATGATCCTTTGTATTTCAGTGTTGTCTGTTGTAACTTATTATTTTTCATATCTAATTTAATAGATTTTAGTGTTTTCTTTTTTCTCTTGATGAACATGGCTAATAGCTTATCAACTTTATTTTTTCAAATAATCCGCTTTTAGTTTTATTAATCTTTGTTATTTTTTCCTTCATTTCTGCTCTGATATTTATAAATTCTTTCCTTCTACTAACTTTCAAGTATTTTTGTTCTTCTTTTTCTAGTTGCTTTAAATGTAAACTTAGGTTGCTTTTGTGACTTTTTTCTTGTTTCTTGAGGAACACATATATTGCTATAAACTTTGCTCAGCACTGCTTTTACTGCATCTGATAAGTTTTGAGTTGTCATGTTTTCTCTGTTGTTTCTGGATATTTCTTGATTTACTCTGTGATTTCTTCAGTGACCTATTGGCTATTTAGAAATGTATTATTAAGCTTTCCTGTGTTAGTGCTTTTACAGTTTTTTTTTCCCCCTGTATGTGATATATAATCTTATAGCATTATCAGAAAAATATACTTGATACAATTTCAATTTTCTTAAATTTAGCAAGGCTTGATTTGTGACCAAAGACGTGATCTATCCTGGAGATTGTTCCATATGCACTTGAGAAAAAAATTTATTCTACTGTTTCTTGATAGGCTATCATACAGCTATCAATTAGGTCTATCTCATTCAGTTCAGTTCAGTTTAGTCACTCAGTCATGTCCAACTCTGCAGCCCCATGTCCTGCAGCACACCGGGCCTCCCTGTCCATCACCAACTCCCAGAGTCCACCCAAATTCATGTCCCTTGAGTCAGTGATGCCTTCCAATCATCTCACCCTCTGTTGTTCTCTTCTCCTCCTGCCCTCAATCTTTCCCAGAATCAGGTTCTTTTCAAATGAGTCAGCTCTTTGCATCAGGTGGCCAAAGTACTGGAGTTTCAGCTTCAGCATTAGACCTTCCAGTGAACACCCAGGATAGGTCTCCTTTAGGATGGACTGTTTGGATCTCCTTGCAGTCCAAGCAACTCTCAAAAGTCTTCTCCAACAACACAGTTCAAAAGAATCAATTCCTCTGTGCTCAGCTTTCTTTACAGTCCATCTTGGTTGTAGATTTTTTTTTTTTTTTTCCCTTTCATCCCTTTACATATATCTTGCCATTCCCTTTGGACCTGCAGAGGTTCTGCCAAAGATCAACTGTTAACATTATGTGTATTTCCTTGTATGCTACTTATTGCTTTTCCCTTGTTGCTTTTAATATGTGCTTCTTTTTGTTTAATTTTTAAAATTTGATTATGTTTCTTGGCACTTTTTTTTGGGGGGGGGGTATACGTTTATCCTCCATAGGACTCTCTGGGGTTCCTGGACTTGGGTGGCTATTTCTTTCCAATTTTAGGGAAGTTTTCAACTATAATCTTCTCAAATGTTTTCTAATACCCTTCCTTTTTGTCTTCTTCTTCTGGGACTTGTATAACTTGAATACTGGTGCACATAATGTTCTCCTAGAGGTCTCTGAGATTGTCCCCATTTCTTTTCATACTTCTACTCTATTCTCTGCTTCATTTATTTCTACCATTCTATCTTCCAACTTACTTATCCATTCTTCTTCCTTAGTTATTCTGCTATTGATTCCCTACAGTGAATTTTTAGTCTCAGTTATTAGGTTGTCCATTGTTAATTATCTGTTCTCTATTTCTTCTCAATACTTATTTGTTTCTTGTATCCTCTTAATTTGTGACTTCATTCTATTTATCTATGCCTCCATTTTATTTCTGAGATTTTGGATCACTTTTACTATCATTATCTTGTATTTTTTTTTATCAGGTAGGCTGCTTATTTGTTTGGCTTTATTTCTTATTGTTTTGGCCTTATTTCTTTGTTTGGTCTGGTGAGTTTTTAGCATGCTCCTTCATCTGGTGCATGTTTCTCTGTCTTTTCATTTTGTTTAATTTATTTAATGTGTTTCTGATCTTTCTGCATGCTGCAAGATTGTAGTTCCTCTTAATTGTGGAATCTGCCTCCACTATGTGAGGCTGGATCAACACCTTGTGAAAGTTTCTTAGTGGAGGGGACTGGCTCCTATGTTCTCGTGAGTGGAGCTGGATCATGTCTCTCTATAGGGCAGTGTCACTCCCATTGGTGTATTATGGTATGTCTGTGAGCTTGGTATGACTTTGGGCAGCCTATCTGCTAATGGATAGAGTTGAGTTTCTGTTTTTCTAGTTGTTTTGGTGTGGGGTGTACAACACAGGAGCTTGTCACTTTGGATTGGGTCACATCTTAATGTTGAGATGGAGTCCTTTGGGAGCACTTTTGCTGATTAGTATTCCACGGGGTCAGGTGTTCTCTGATGAGCCAATGTCCTAGACTTTTATCTCCCATCTTGGAAGTTAAGACCTGACTGATTGCTGGAGCACCAAGACATCACAAGCCACATAGCACAGAAGGGAAAAATAAAGAAATCAGGGGGAAAAAAAAATCAAACCAACCCACAGAGAGAAAAGAACAAATAAACAAAACTTTAAGACAATTGATAAAACCAACATTAATCAGATAGGAACACAGAAAGAAATTTATACTTACCAAAAGGAAAAGAGAAAAAAACAAGAAAAAAGTAACCAAAAGGGAGAGACACAAAGAGGGAGCGAGAACAATTAAACCAGTGAACAAACCTGTAAATAAAAACATAGACTAAAAACTAGAGTTACAAAAATACAAAACTGAAACATATGGGAAAAATTCAATGTAATGAAAAGGTATTGTAGAGACTGGGGAAAATAAAATGAAATGAATTTATTTAAAAATAAAAGCATCACAAAAGAAAAGGTAAGTAAAAAATAAAAATGGATTAATAAGATAGGAACAATTGTAGAACAAAATGAAAAAAATGAACAAAAAATGTTCAGAGAGAGAGAGTATGAATATAAGAAGATTATTATCCTGTGGATGTCAGCTGTCTTTACCACACAGTGAGTTCCAACCAATCTGCCTACTCATAAAGTCCTCCAATATTTCTAGGAATGTCTCTGGGCCTGCTGTGGGTACTGTGTGATCATCTCTTACTCAGATCTGGCCTTACTCCACTTTGTTCTTGCTTCCAAATTCCACATTTGCCCCCAAAATTCAGTTCAAGCTAATTATAGGAAGTTAATCTGCTGTACATGCTGCTGCAGAGGTGAATTCCCTTCTTCTTTGGTCACACAGCCCCTGGCATTCAGCTTTGGTTTTGGCCCCACTTCTGCTTGTAGGCCACCCTCTGGCATCTGATACCTACCCAGACAAGTGGGGGCAAATTTCTTAGTCAGGCTGGGAAGAGGGAGGAGTATAGTAGCCACCATTGGGATTTGTGTGTTGTACCTGCAGCAATAGAGACCTATGGGAAGTTGCCACAGTCTTAGGTGGGTTGTGTGCTCTCCCAGGGGAACTATCATTGTTTTTCAATGGTGCAAAAATTAAAACCTTATGATACTGGCACAAAATCATGTTTTCATGAATATTGCAAATTTTATTGAAATCTATTTCTTGTTAAAATTATCAATCTAAATCTCCCATATTTCTATCTGAATATTTTTTTTCTAAAATATTTTTGAGATAAATAAGGTAGAAATTTGAATATTTTACTATTGTACTCTATGCAATTTTTCTATATACTTTATTACCTTTTAATCATGCCCTGATACAATTATATCTTTGACATTATTAAATAATACAAACACAATATTTTGGAATTAAATGTGTTACCTTCTCCACTTATCTCTTCTTTCAGTGAATGAATATTGTTGTTGCATTCCAAGTAATATACTGAAAAAAGGGGACATAAGATTGAATAAGATGAATGCAATCCTTATCTTCATGGAATTATTTTACTGGAAGAAAGACATAGATAAAACAAACTAAATATTCAGGGTGTAGCACGAGGGCAATCAGAATCACCAACATCAACTAAACACTGAAGCTATAACCTTGTATGCTCTTAGGACACAGGTGACAAATTTTTAAAGCACTTTATATTGCTACTATATCCAGCTAAAGCAAAACAGGATTTAATGTCATAAGAGATAACACTTGGCCAGAGGCATAACTTGTCTCTGCTAGTTCCCCATCCTTCATTAGACACCTAACAGCTTAACTTCAAAAGACTTCTGAGGAGAGGAATAATTTTAATGAAAATCCAGATAGATAGATCTATAGGTCCAAAATAAATACTCTTTGAGTGTTCTAATTAAAATAGCTTTATAAATATCATTATAGTCAAAGACATTGTCTTAAAAAAGTTGTAAATAGCCTTGAATTTTCCTGTAAAAATGGAGACGAACAGGGTTAAGTTAATCGTATAAGTAGTCTGTCTGGATTCCGAAATTGACAAACCTCACAATATCAAAGAATAAAGAGTTACATACCCTCTATTTTCATATCTATAATATAAATAGCTTCCATGAATTTGGTCATGCCATTGAAATTTCCAAGAAGACCTCATAGAAAAAAAAGGTAAAACATTTTATTTGAATTATAGCACACTGTAAGGCTGTAAGGAGAAGGCGATGACACCCCACTCCAGTACTCTTGCCTGGAAAATCCCATGGACAGAGGAGCCTGGTAGGCTGCAGTCCATGGGGTTGCTAAGAGTCGGACACGACTGAGAGACTTCACTTTCACTTTTCCTTTCATGCATTGGAGAAGGAAATGACAACCCACTCCAGTGTTCTTGCCTGGAGAATCCCAGAGAAGGAGGACCCTGGTGGGCTGGCGTCTTTGGGGTCGCACAGATTCGGACACGACTGAAGCGACTTAGCAGCAGCAGCAGCAGTAAGGCTGTAAGGAACAAAAAATGTTTATATACATAACTCTATATGTGGCTTATGTTTGTATGTATGTGTGTATACATCTACTGAACATATGCAAAGATAGACACACATATACACTTTGGGGAGCTTTTTCTGCTTTTAACTTCTTAGTAGTGTACTGAGAATATATTCATCATTTATTACAAATATCATTGCTTTTCTAGGAGTTAGAAAACAGTGATCATTTGAATAAGCTTTGTACCATGAAAGATACACTCTGCATATCAAACACATATGACTTTTTAATCTTTGCTATTAGAGAAAAATGGGATTTAAAACTAGACCCATGCTGCATAATGATCATGTAAATACCCTTTTAAATAAATAAGTCAATATGTCTCCATGGCTCAAGACATGATGAATACAGTGACTGAAATTTCCTTTTTGTTTTATATCTTAAGATACCAAGAGTACTTTCTTGTTTATTTAATATATTCATTATAATAATAGCTTGATTGTGTTTTTCAGGTAGTGAACTACTACTGGTTTTCTTCCATGATATTGCATTTATCTTCTCAGGTTAGTTAGGGGCTAAACATTCAGATAATGTTTTTAGAAAAAATGAGTAAAATAATTATCTTTACTCAGTGTAATGAATTGAATACATTAAAATTTACCTTGGTGGGATTTTCAACTTGCTAACTATTGTATTTTATGGCTGTTCTAGGACACAGGCTATCATCCAGATTCTGAAGCTAGAATTGCTCAACTGTGTGTTAGCGATCTAATGCTAGACAGACTTGGTAAAATTGAAATAAGAAAGTGTCTACTTGTAAAGTATCAATAGTTAATAAGAATTAAGTGAATTAATGCATATGAAGCATTTATAGTGCCTGGCATGTGGTCAGTATTCTAGATATACTGGCTGGTACTGTTCCCAAGTAGTAAAAGGAAAATGCCTATTTCCTTTATTGGATGTAATGATTAAAAAAAAAAAAAATCTTTGAATTTATGCTGTTTTTTCATGAAGTGTTCTGAGGTGATACTTCTAATTTGCAAGGTATACTTTTTTAAAATGTACTTTCCATGCATAGATAAATAAAGAGGTAGAAAGGAGACACAACTAATCATATTCCTAAATTGCTTCTTTGAATAACCTTCTGGCACAGACCCAAACTCAACTTCATTTCCATATTCTCTGAGTATAAATATCCCTCATCTTGAAGTCACTACTTTTAATGTAGCTTCAGGTACCTTATAGCTTCAATCAAAGATCACTTGAAGAGTTGACTCTTAGGGTTTGAAAGCTCTAGTTCTTTACATGTTTCTCTGATAAAGGCATTTCCTTCATCCCTACCTATTTCCTTCTAGGCAACAGGCCTTGGTGTTACCTTAGCCTTTAACTAAAGCTCTGATTTAAATCTGACTTATGTTTCTCAGAATTTCCTCAGGAAATTATAAAGTCTATGGGAGAGGGAGAGGGTGGGAAGATTTGGGAGAATGGCATTGAAACATGTGAAATGTCATGTATGAAACGAGATGCCAGTCCAGGTTCAGTACACGATGCTGGATGCTTGGGGCTGGTGCGCTGGGACGGCCCAGGGGGATGGTATGGGGAGGGGGGAGGGAAGAGGGTTCAGGATGGGGAGCACGTGTATACCTGAAATTAAAAAAAAAAAAATTAAAAAAAAAAAATTTCCTCTGGAAATCAGAACTCCCATCTGAAATTGATGGCTAAGAAGAGTGTCTTTTTCTTTTTGAGTAGAATTTTGAGTTCATAAATTGGTTTGAAAATTGGCATTTATGTAAACTTATGATGTTTCTTGTCAAAGTCCTGAGTACTTTGTGAAGAACAGAAAGAACATGTTCTTCTATGTCTATCTGTATGGGTCTGAGAGTGTAAATACAAGTCTATACAAAGCCAAAAAAAAAAAATAAAATAAAAAAATAAAACATTAAAAAAAAAAAAAAGGAAATTATAAAGTCTGTACAAGAGACCCTGTGCTTCTCTCATTCCTCACTCCCAAGTCATATTTATAAAGTTTAGAAAAATGTAGGGAGTTCTTTGGCAGTCCAGCAGTTAAGACTCAGCAATTTTACTGCTGGGGTCTAGGTTCAATTTCAATTCCTGGTCTGGGAAAGGTTTGGAAAAATGTAAAAGAAAATCCCATAAATTCGCATTTATACAATTGTGTTACTTTTCATTGAAACTAGGATACACTGTTATATCATCAGTATGCTTTTCATAATATCTGTGTTTCAGGATATTCCTTCACTTGATTGCTTTTCAGTTGCTCAGTCATGTCTGACTTTGTGACTCCATAGACTGCAGCACACCAAGCTTCCTTGTTCCTCACCATCTCCTGGCATTTGCTCAATCTCATGTCCATTGATTCAGCGATGCCATCCAATCATTTTGATCTCTGTTGTCCCCTTCTCCTACTGCCTTCAATCTTTCCTGGTCTCAGAGATTTTTCTATTGAGCCAGCTCTTCACATTAGATGGCCAAAGTATTGGAGCCTCAGCATCAGTCCTTGCAATGAATATTCAGGGTTGATTTTCTTTAAGATTGACTGGTTTGATCTCTTTGCTGTCTGAAGTACTCTCAAGAGTCTTCTCTTCACTTTAAAGTTGCCCTATCAGGTTTAGGAGAACCACACTTGTTGATAAAGCCAATTGCATTATATTATTATGTTAAAAGCAGAAAACTTTGTTATTTCAGAATTATTATATACATATCATAGTATATTTTAAAAGCAACAAGTAGTCAAAAAGGGACTACCGTAACACTTTAAAAATATTCTCTTGTGTCACAGATCATTGTAATTTTTATTAAGGAAAAGGACCAATATTATTTGAAGTAAAAATAAAATATAGAGATATAATGTAGATAGAAAAGAATGCAAATTTCCAGTGTACAGAGATAACAACTGCTAATTCTAATAACATACTTAACATACAATGTATTTATGATATATTTAAACATAACAGCGACCCAATGGACTGCAGCCTACCAGGCTCCTCCATCCATGGATTTTCCAGGCAAGACTACTGGAGTGGGGTGCCATTGCCTTCTCCAAACATAATTCATTGTATATCAAATAACAAGTATGACAATGTGTTAATAATATGTTCTGTGATGTGTACTCTGTTGTGACCTTATTTATACAATGAATAATATATATTAACACCTTTATATATTTTTGAAATACTCTTTGAGAAAATTATTTAGTTATACTTATATTCCATATGTTACTCAGTCATTTCTCTATTGTGGAATAAGTTGTTTACAGTATTACACTATAATTATAAGTGATGTTGCAATGCATATTACCCATGAATTTATATACTTCCTTTTGTTCTGACTTAAGACATTTCCTAAAAGTAGACATTGAAATAAAAAAAATCTAGACTTGGTAATAATTTGATTAAATGGTAATAGATTATAGGTTTAAAGTGAGATTTATTTAGTTGGATGTGTGAAAACAATAGTGATTATAGAAGGTTTGGAAATTTGGGGTTTCCCTAATAGCTCAGTTGGTAAAGAATCCACCTACCAATGAAGGAGACTCCAGTTCGATTCCTGGGTTGGGAAGATCCACTGGAGAAGGGATAGGCTACCCACTCCAGTATTCTTGGGCTTCCCTTGCGGCTCAGCTGGTAAAGAATCTGCCTGCAATGTGGGAGACCTGGCTTTGATCCCTGGGTTGGGAAGATCCCTTGGAGAAGTGAAAGGCTACCCACTCCAGTATTCTGGCTGGAGAATTCCATGGATTGTAGAATCCATGGGGTCACAAAGAGTTGGACACAACTGAATGACTTTCACTTTCATAATTTGGTCAGCTAATATTTATTTAAATATTTTAATATATAATAATTATGTGTATATATATGTGTGTGTGTGTTTCTGTATGTGTGTGTGTGTGTGTGTGTGTGTATATATATATATATAGAGAGAGAGAGAGAGAGATACAATCTATCCATATTATATATATATATATATATATATATATATATATACACCCTTATTATTCATTGTAGCTGTGTTCAATATAGTTGCAATGAACTCTGAATTAATTAATACTGAAGCATTGCTCTTGGACATAATTAGGTTTCTGTGAGCCTCTTTTTTTTTATCATTTTCTTTATTTTCATTAATTGATCAATACATGACATTGTCTTAGCTATGCTTCTTTTAAAAGACATTCTGTTTAATATATATTATTGATTCATGAACACTGAAATAATACTCAACAGCACTACTGCTCATGCTGAATTAATTTTATGTAACAATATTTTCTCAGTGAAATATTTCATAGACCTCTTGCACTTAGGAAAAATGCACAGCATTGCAGCACTATATTTGAGAGCCATTTTAACCAATAAAATAACCAACAAAAAGGGTTAAAAGGTGAAATGAAAAATAAAATTAAAAAAATACATCTTATAGTATTAAAGATTAAGAGAGTTCAAGTAAGAAGCTATAATGCAGTCTTTTCTGACCTCAGCTAGCAACTTGAGTATCAGGCAATTCAAATTATTTGCTACATGACATATGTCTGAATCACTGTGAAATTATCCAAATATTGATTTGGGGATTAAACATAAATGTTAACAAGTAAGCAGATGGTAATATGGAATCCAAAAATAATATGGATTTACCTTAGAAATTTATGTCAATCCTGACAAAGAGAGAGAAGTGATTTTATGTCTAAATGGAATATGCATGTGTGCGTGCATGCTCAGTCGCTTCAATCTCATCTGACTCTTTGTGATTCCCCCATAGACTGTAGCCTGCCAGACTCCTCTGTCCATGGAATTCTCCAGGAAAGAAGACTTGTGTGGGCTGCCATGCCTTCCTCCAGGGGATCTTCCCTACCCAATGATCAAACCCAGGTCTCCCACATTGCAGGCAAATTCTTTACTGCCTGAGACACCAGGGAAGCCCCCCAAATGCTT
The DNA here is from genome assembly GCF_029378745.1 of Bos indicus. Classification (NCBI taxonomy): domain Eukaryota; kingdom Metazoa; phylum Chordata; class Mammalia; order Artiodactyla; family Bovidae; genus Bos; species Bos indicus. The sequence continues at coordinate 5,951,264 of NC_091768.1, read as the reverse complement.
TACCATGTGGCCAAGCTCAGAAAGACTCTGCTTAGATTTTCAGTCTTCAGACTGAACCATGAGTCTGGCCAATACCAACCACTTCTTTTTGCATACCTGCAACATACTTTTGGGAAATTCCTCACCCATGACTAACCTTGATGCTCCAGAAGTATTATAAATAAAAGAAGGACAACAGAGTTCATTTTAATATACATGATTAACACTCACATTCTGATTAATTTTACTGAAGATATCCTGAATGTAAATTTCTGGGGAAGGAATATTTACAGGATATGAACATGTTTAAAGCATTAAATTATGCATTGACTTGACAAATTAATTTTTAGAAAGTTGGCATAAGTGTACATTTCCACCACTGGTCAATGAGAATACATTTTGTTTTCATTGCATTCTTACTAAAACTTTTAACTTTGTAATTTTGTAATAAAAAACATTAAAATTCAAGTTTTCTTATAAATAGTTTGAATTTAATGAATTATTGAATTTTAAATGCTTTTCAATAAATTGCTATTTTCTGTCTTCCTAAGATTTCCATTAGCACTTTGATGATTAAGATTATAAAATTTATCCTGGTTCTTTTTTTGCTAAAATGGGGAATTTTACTTCTTCTAAGTGTTTTCTGAATTCATCTATGAAATTAGAAACAAGCATGCACTTAATATATATTATTCTATCTAAATAATAACCAATTTGAGATTTATTTTATATGTCAATACCTCTACTTACCTTATCCCAATTCTCCCCTACAAAACAACAACAACAAACTTGGATCAAACATTTATTATAGTTACAAGCAGAACATTTACAGAAAGTATAAACCACTGCATATTCAAAAAATTAGGAAAAGTAATGTAAAAGTAAAGAAGTTAAGGTAAAGGTAAATGAATCAAAAATTGATTTTTTTCTTCAACTATCTTTTTTTTTTATTTTATTTTTAAAGTTTACATAATTGTATTAGTTTTGCCAAATATCAAAATGAATCCATCACAGGTATACATATGCTCCCCATCCTGAACCCTCCTCCCTCCTCCCTCCCCATACCATCCCTCTGGGTTGTCCCAGTGCACTAGCCCCAAGCATCCAGTATCGTGCATTGAACCTGGACTGGCATCTCGTTTCATACATGATATTTTACATGTTTCAATGCCATTCTCCCAAATCTTCCCACCCTCTCCCTCTCCCACAGAGTCCATAAGACTGTTCCATACATCAGCGTCTCTTCAACTATCTTTTTAATCATCAATTTATAAGAATGTAGCTCTTAGTTCTCAGATCAATTCCTGCTAGTTCCTTTCCTGCCACATTACTATTAAGAGGTTTTATATCATTTAAAGTTTTATCTCCACCCAGTATCTAAACTAATATTAAACCTCTGTGGTTGTATACTTACAGCATCATCACTGGACACAGAGTCCAAAAATGAATTGCTTTTCAATCAGTGTTAGAATACTTACTGACCATGCCCTGCCATTTCCTCAGCTGACCAGAACTCTTCCCCAGAAATCACATCATGGTATCTCATTGTACTTTCTTTCTTTCTTTTTTTCTATTTTTTTATTGTTGTTAATTTATTTTATTTTATTATTATTTTTTTTTACTTTACAATATTGTATTGGTTTTGCCATACAACAACGTGCATCCGCCACGGGTGTACACGTGTTCCCCATCCTGAACCCCCCTCCCACCTCCCTCCCTATACCATCCCTCTGGGTCATCCCAGTGCACCAGTCCCAAGCTTCCTGTATCCTGCATCAAACCTGGACTGGCGATTCATTTCTTATATGATATTATACATGTTTTAATGCCATTCTCCCAAATCATCTCCCCTCCCTCTCCCCCAGAGTCCAAAAGACTGTTCTATACATCTGTGTCTCTTTTGCTGTCTCGCATACAGGGTTGTCATTCTTGTATAGAATCCTATTTGTATCAAAGCTGCCTTCATTTCACTCTCATCTTACCCATGAAGATCATCTTGAATCATGATCTTCAGAATATTATTTTCTAGTATCTTCAGCTCAAATATTTAAAATATTAGTTCCATCATTCTACACATTTTCTTACTGTATTTTATTAGTACAATGACTGTCTGTATCACTAGTTCATTTACATTTTGATGCCTCTAATATTACCTTGAGAATAATACTTATTGTTGTTGTTGTTCAGTCACTACATTGTGTCCAACTCTTTGGGATCCCATGGACTGCAGCATGCCAGGCTTTCCTATCCTTCAGTATCTTCTGGAGTTTGCTCAAGCTTATGTCCATTGAGTCAGTGATGCCGTCCAATCATCTCATCTTCTGTCACTCATTTCTTCTCCTGCTCCCAATCTTTTCCAACATCAGGGTCTTTTCCAATGAGTCAGCCCTCCACATCAGGTGGCCAAAGTATTAGAACCTTAGCTTCAGCATCAGTCCTTCCAGTGACTATTCTGGGTTGATTTCTTGTTTGATCTCTTTGCAGTCCAAAGTACTCTTGAGTCTTCTTTAGCACCATGATCTGAAAGCTTCAGTTCTTCAGCACTCAGGCTCCTTTAGGGTCCAATTCTCACAGCTGTACATGATGCAAAGATGGGCACAATAAAGGACAGAAATTGCTAAAACTGAGAAGTAGAAGAGATCAATAAGAGATGGCAAAAATACGCAGAAAACCTGTACAAAAAAGGTATTAATAACCCAGGTAGCCATGATGATGTGGTCACTCACCTAGAGTCAGATATCCTGAAGTGTGAAGTCAAGTTGTCCTTAGGAAGCACTGCTGCCAATAGAGTTAGTGGAGTTGATGGAATTCCAGCAGAGCTGTTTAAATCCTACAAGATAATGTTACTAAAGTGCTGCACTAAGTAAGCTAGCAAATTTGGAAATTTTACTAAAGTTTTGCACTCAATATGTCAGCAAATTTGAAAAATCCAGCAGTTGGCTACAGGACTAGAAAAGGTCGCTCTTCATTCCAGTTCGCAAGAAGGGCATTGCTAGAGAATGTTCAAACTACCAGACAGTTTTACTCACTTCCCATGACGGTTAAAATCCTTCAAGCTAGGATTCATCTGTACCTGAATTGAGAACTTCCAGATTGAAAAACTTGGTTTAGAAAAGGCAGAGAAACTAGAGATGAAATTGCCAACATTCATGGGATCATAGATAAAGCAAGAGCATTCCAGAAAAACATCTACTTTGATTTCATTGACTACACTAAAGCCTTTGACTGTGTAAATTAACAATCGGTGGAAACCTCTTAAAGAGAAGGGAATGGCAGACCACCTTACTTGTCTCCTGAGAAACCTGCATATGGGTCAAGAAGCAACAGTTGGAACATTGTATGGAACAACTGACTGGTTCAAAATTGAGAAAGGAGTATGACAAGGCTGTATATGTTCACCCTGTTTATTTAACTTATACACAGAGGACATCAAATAAAATGCTGGACTTGATGAGTTACAAGCTGGAATCAAGATTGCCAGGAGAAATATCTACAGCCTCAGATATGCAGATAATACCACTTTAATGGCAGAAAGTGAAGAAGAACTAAAGAGGCTCTTGATGAGGGTGAAAGAGAAGAGTGAAAGTCGGCTTAAAACTCAACATTCAAAAATAAGATTATGGCATCTGATCCCATCACTTCATGGAAAATAAAATGGGAAAAGGTAGAAGCAATGACAGATTTCCTCCTCTTGGGCTCTCAAATCGCTGTGGAAGATGACTACAGCCATGAAATTAGAAGACAATTGCTTCTTGGAAGGAAAGATATTACAAACCTAGACAGTGTATTAAAAAGCAAAGACATCACTTTGACAACAAAGGTCTGTATAGTCAAGACTATGGTCTTTCCAGTAGTCATGTACAGATGTGAGAGTTGGACCATAAGAAGGCAGAGTGATGAAGAATTGACGCTTTTGAACTGTGGTGGTGTAGTAGACTCTTGAGAATTCCTTGGACAGTAAGGACATCAAACCAGTCAATCCTAAAAGAAATCAGCCCTGAATATTCATTTGAAGGACTGATGCTGAAGCTCCAATACTTTGGCAACCTAATGCGAACAGCCAACTCACTGGAAAATACACAGGTGCTGGGAAAGATTGAAAGCAGGGGAAGATGGCATCATAGGATGAGATGGTTGGATGGCATTACTGATTCAATGGACATGAACTTGGGCAAACTCCAAGAGATGGTGAGGGACAGGGAGGCCTGGCATGCTGCAGTTGATGGGGTTGCAAAGAATTGGACACAACTTGACAACGGAAAAACAACGACAATATAATTACTGGAAAAACCTATATGAACCTCCTCTGGGAAACTGATGTCTCTGCCTCTTAATACACAATATAGTTTTGTTTTATCTTTCCTTTCAAAAAGCAAGTGTCTTTAAATTTCATGGCTGCAGTCACCATCTGAAGTGATTTTGGAGCCCAAGAAAAGAAAATCTGTCACTGCTTCTACTTTTTCCCCTTCTGTTTGAGGTGAAGTGATTGGCCCAGATGCCATGGTCTTAGTATTTTAAATGCTGAGTTTTAAGGCAGCTTTTTTACCCTCCTCTTTCACTTCAATCAAGCTCCTCTACACTTTCTGCCATTAGGGTGGTATCATCTGCATATCTGAGGTTGTTGATATATCTCCTGGCAATGTTGATTCCAGTTTATAATTCATTCATCCAGGCATTTCATATGATGTACTCTGTATATAACTTAAATAAGCCAGGAATAATGCTACTTAGCATTTAATCATGTTGCTGCTGCTGCTAAGTCACTTCAGTCATGTCTGACTCTGTGCGACCCGATAGACGGCAGCCCACCAGGCTCCCCCGTCCCTGGGATTCTCCAGGCAAGAACACTGGAGTGGGTTGCCATTTCCTTCTCCAATGCATGAAAGTGAAAAGTGAAAGTGAAGTCTCTCAGTCGTGTCCGATTCTGTGTGACCCCATGGACTGCAGCCTACCAGGCTCCTCCGTCCATGGGATTTTCCAGGCAAGAGTACTGGAGTGGGGTGCCATTGCCTTCTCCAATTTAATCATGTATTACTATATAAAAAATATAACTATAGATATAGATGCTTTGTAAAAGTGTTTCATCCATGTAGCATGTAGTCTCTCTCTCTCTGGAGCAGATGTGTATAATGTACAGGGTTACATGATATCTCCCTCCATGGCAATTTGATCATGTTTGCTAATAGCCCCCTATATAAGATGAGGGTTTCTTAATCTCAGGCTGATTTACCTGTGACACATTCCACTGAATGTGTTAGGTCACTTGGCACTCATCATATTAACACTGAAGATTGGGGTTTAAGGCTTCATCACAGTAATGTTGCAGTGACTATAACCAGTGCAATTAGTCATAAATTGTCTTTTGTCTCCAACTCCCAAATCTCATATCTTCTCCCTATATCTGTGAAACTGGGAAGATAACTTGTTATCTTGTAAGTATGGTAAAATCTCAGGTCTTTCCTAGTTTGTCAAAATAGATTGTATACAAGATTGCTGCTGCTAAGTCGCTTCAGTCATGTCCGACTCTGTGCGACCCCATAGATGGCAGCCCACCAGGCTCCTTGGGATACTCCAGGCAAGAACACTGTATTGAGTTGCCATTTCCTTCTCCAATGCATGAGAGTGAAAAGGGAAAGTGAAGTCGCTCAGTCCTGTCCAACTCTTTGGGACCCCATGGACTGCAGCCTACCAGGCTCCTCCCTCCAAGGGATTTTCCAGGCAAGAGTACTGCTAGGCTCTTCAAAATAATGGTATCTAAATTTTTGGATTATTTTTATACAGTTTAATTTAATCTTTACCACACCTCTGAAATGTAAAACTAATGCTGTTAACTTTAAATCATTATATAGAAGGACTTGGCTAAACTCATTGAAACCTAACTTTTTATTTGTAAAAATGATACTACCTAATGAGATTTTATGCGAAGTAAAATAGTTGATAAATATAAAATGCTTAACAGTGCAACTACAACAGAGTTTTTCCTCAGTGTGTCTGTAAAATCGCACCCCTCCTACTTTATTCTGAGATATTCTGGTTATCCAGTTACATATTCAAGTGGTTCTCCTTGATAAACCTTTATATTGTGCACTCAAATATTTATTTATGCTATCAATATATTCAGTACAGTTCAGTTCAGTCGCTCAGCCGTGTCCGACTCTTTGCAACCCCGTGAATTGCAGCATGCCAGGCCTCCCTGTCCATCACCAACTCCCGGAGTTCACTCAGACTCACGTCCATCGAGTCAGTGATGCCATCCAGCCGTCTTATCCTCTGTCGTCCCCTTCTCCTCCTGCCCCCAATCCCTCCCAGCATCAGAGTCTTTTCCAATGAGTCAACTCTTTGCATGAGGTGGCCAAAGTACTGGAGTTTCAGCTTTAGCATCATTCTTTCCAAAGAAATCCCAGGGTTGATCTCCTTCAGAATAGACTGGTTGGATCTCCTTGCAGTCCAAGGGAATCTCAAGAGTCTTCTCCAACACCACAGTTCAAAGGCATCAATTCTTCGGCGCTCAGATATAATAACATGATTTTGTACATTTAGCTTTTTAAAATGTTTATGTAAGTTGTAAGTACGTTGAGAGCTGAGTCTGAACCATATGCATTCCATTTTTCTACCAGAATACATGATAACATCAAGTCTGCATTGGAAATTAATGTCTCATAAAGTGAAAGTGAACGTGAAGTCGCTCAGTCGTGTCCGCTCTTTGCGATCCCGTGGACTGTAGCCTATCAGGCTTCTACGTCCATGGGATTCTCCAGGCAAGAATACTGGAGTGTGTTACTATTTCCTTCTCCAGGGGAATCTTCCCGACTCAAGGATCGAACCCGGGTCTCCCTCATTGGAGGCAGACGCTTTAACCTCTGAGCCACCAGGGAATAACACGATTTTTCACGTTTAGCTTTCTTAAATGTTTATGTAAGTTGTAAGCACTTTGAGAGCTCAGTCTGAACCATATACATTCCATTTTTCTACCAGAATACATGAAAACATCAAGTCTGCATTGGAGATTAATGTCTCCTAAGTATACCCTAAAAGCTAAATATATTCTAAAACCTCTTCATATTGGTCCAATGAATAAATCATTTTGGACTTATTTATTTTAAATAGTTTTATAGATCAATTTTTTATATTTTTTTGTGTTTTCTTACACTTTAGGAAAAAATCTATGGATATTTATTTGTAGAAATGTACAGAGAATGTTGCCTTACATCAGAAAAACTTCCACAAAGTAATTATTCTTGTGATACATATGCTAAGAAAGATGTCCAAAAATCTGGGTTCCTTGTCAGTGGTTGCACAGGTGACTTCTTCAAACATAATATCATAGAACTGGAAATTAAGTAAGATGAGTGCAAGAGAGTTATGTTATAATGTAAACAATATCAATGTAATTACAACTAGGAAACAATATTCCTGGAAATGGCACACATTTTTATCTAATTCAATTTTATGCTTCTATTTACTTGTCTTAGTGTTAAAATTTTATTTAATTTTATTTTGTTTACTACTTTTTTTTTTAAGTGGGGCAATTTTTTTTCTTTCTTTTTTTTATATTTTATTTTATTTTTTAACTTCACAATATTGTATTGGTTTTACCATATATCAACATGAATCCACCACAGGTATACACATGTTCCCCATCTTGAACCCTCCTCTCTCCTCCCTCCCCATACCATCCCTCTGGGTTGTCCCAGTGCACCAACCCCAAGCATCCAGTATCATGCATCGAACCTGGACTGGCGACTCGTTTCATATATAATATTATACATGTTTCAATTTTGTTTACTATTGACAAAACATTAAAAGTAATTTTAAAATTAAAGATCACATTTGTATTACATATGTAATTACAGATATCTTACATCTGTGTGCAGTTGCTCAGTTGTGTCTGACTCTTTGTGAACGTATGGACTGTAGCCCACTAGGCTACTCTGTCCATGAGTTTTACCATGCAAGAATACTGGAGTAGACAGCCATTTCTTTTTCCAGGGGATCTTCCCTACCAGGGACTGAACTCAAATCTCCTGCATAGGTAGGTGGATTCTTTACCACTATGCCACCTGCAAGTTCTAGCTTATATCTAGAAATTCTATATTTTGAAAATTTCCAGAATTATGTGAAATAATATTAAGCATAAAATAGAGAGCTACTACTTGTGTTTTCATTATACCAAGTAGAAATAGGTACACAGAATGAAAATATAATTTAATCAATCTAAAGCAGAAACATGCAAAATTAGTCCATCAAAAACATAATTTAGTGAGAAATAGCATAGACCATAACTATTTAAGATTCTTCTTATAGATTAATCTTGAAATTGAATTGACACTAAAATTAACCTCTTGTTTCAGAGGACACAACAAATAGTTTTGAAGAAATGGATCCTTTACATTGATGTGGTGGAATTTATCGAAATTAGAATAGCTTTTAAAAATTATTTCAATGTAATTGCAATAAAATTATTAAGTAAATAATTTGCATATCACACAGCAATTTTATAGTTTTTACTAGCTCTTTTCAAAAATTGAAAAAAATAATGATTTAGATACTCAATTTAATGTTTGTTCTACATAAATCAACAAATACTTGAAATAAATATTTGAAGCGGGTGAGCCAAAGTGGAAACAATGTGCAGTGTGGATGTGTCTGGTGGTGAAAGTGAAGTTCAATGCTGTAAAAGACAATATTGCAAAAGAATATGGAATATTAGGTCCATGATTCAAGATGAATTGGAAGTGGTCAAACAGGAGATGGCAAAAGTGAACGTTGACATTTTAGGATTCAGTGAACTAAAATGGACCACATGGTTGAATTTAATTCAGATGACCATTATATCTACTACAGTGGACAAAAACCCCTTAGAAAAAATGGAATTGCCCTCATAGTCATCAAAAGAGTCTGAAATGCAGTACTTGGGTACAATCTCAATAATGACAGAATGATTTCTGTTCATTTTCAAGCTAAACCATTCAATATCACAGTAATCCAAGTTTATGGCCCAACTGCTAATGCTGAGGAAGATGAACTTGAATGGTTCTATGAAGACATACAAGACCTTCTAGAAATAGGACCAAAAAAATATTCCTTGTCATCATAGGGGACTGGAATGAAAAAATAGGGAGTCAAAAGATACCTGGAGCAACAGGAAAGCTTGGTTGGAGGAAAACATGAAGCAGGGAAAAGGCTAACAGTTCTGCCAAGAGAATGCACTGGTCATAGCAAACACCCTCTTCCAACAACACTAGGCGCAGACCTCATCAGATGGTCAATACAGAAATCAGATTGATTTTATTCTTTGCAGCCAAAGATGGAGAGGCTCTATGTGGTCAGCAAAATCAAGACCAGGAACTGACTATGGCTCAGATCATGAACTCTGTATTGCCAAATTCAGACTTAAATTGAAGAAAATAGGGAAAACCACTAGACAATTCATATATGACCTAAACCAAGTCCCTTATGATTATATGGCAGAAGTGACAGACTGAAGGGATTAGATCTGATGAACAGAGTGCCTGAAAAACTATGGATGAAGTTTGTAGCACTGTCCAGGAGGTGGTGATAAAAACCATCCCAAGAGAAAGAATGAAAAAAGGAAAATTGGTTGTCTGAGGAGAAAATACAAACAGCTGAGAAAAGAAGAGAAGTAAAAGGCAAAGGAGAAAAGACAATATACATCCATGTAAATGCAGAGTTCCAAAGAATAGCAACGAGAGATAAGAAAGACTTACTCAGTGATCAATGCAAATAAATGAAAGAAACAATAGAATGGGAAAGACCAGAAATATCTTCAATAAAATTAGATACCAAGGGAACATTTCATGCAAAATAGGCACAATAAAGGACAGAAATAGTATGGACATAACAGAAGGAGAAGATATTAAGAGGTGGCAAGAATACACAGAAGAACAGTACAAAAAAGATCTTCACGACCTAGATAAACATGATGGATGATCACTCACCTAGAGCCAGACTGGTATGTGAAGTCAAGGGGACCTTAGGAAGCATCACTATGAACAAAGCTAGCTGAGGTGATGGAATTCCAGCTGAGCTATTTAAAATCCTAAAATTGCTGCTGTGAAAGTGCTGAAGTGAAAATGCTAGCAAATTTGGAAAACTCAGCAGTGGCCACAGGCCTAGAAAAGATCAGTTTACTTTCCAATCCCAAAGGAAGGCAATGCCAAAGAATGTTCCAACTACCACACAATTGTACTTATTTCACACACTCGCAAAGAAATGCTCAAAATTCTCCAAGCTAGGCTTCAACAGTATGTGAACCGATAACTTCCAGATGTTCTAGCTGGATTTAGAAAAGGCAGAGGATCTAGAGGTCAAATTGCCAACATCCATCAGAAGCAAGAGAAGTGCAGAAAAACATCTATTCCTGCTTTATTTACCATGATAAAGCTTTGACTGTGTGGATCACAAGTAACTGTGGAAAATTATTCAAGAGATGATAATACCAGACCACCTTACCTGCCTCCTGAGAAACCAGTACGAAGGTCAAGAAGCAACAGTTAGAACCAGACATGTAACAATGGACTGGTTCCAAATTTGGAAAGGAGTACATCAAAGCTGTAATTTTTCATCCTGCTTATTTAACTTGTATGCAAAGTACATCATGAGAAATGCTAGGCTGAATGAACACAAACTGGAGTCAAAATTGCCAGGAGAAATATCAAAACCTTAAATATGCAGATAACACCATCCTTATGGCAGAAAGCAAAGAAGACCTAAAGAGCCTCTTGATAAAATGAAAGAGGAGAGTGAAAAAAATTGGCTTAAAACTCATTATAAAAGCTAATATCATGGCATCTGTCCCCATCACTTTATGACAAAAGATGGAGAAGCTTTGGAAACAGTGAGAAATTTGATTTTCTTGGGCTCCAAAATCACTGCAGATGGTGACTGCAGCCATGAAATTAAAAGACACTTGCACCTTGGAAGAAAAGCTATGGCAAATCTAGATAGCGTATTCAAAAGCAGAGACAATACTTTGCCAACAAAGGTCTGTTTAGTCAAAGCTATGGTATTTCCAGTAGTAATATATGGATATGAGAGTTGGACTATAAAGAAAGCTGAGCACTAAAGAATAGATGCTTTTGAAGTGTGGTGCTGGAGAAGATTCTTGAGAGTCTCTTGGGGACTGCAAGTAGATCAAACCAATCAATCTTAAAGGAAATCAGTTCTGAATACTCATTGGAAGAACTGGTGCTAAAGCTGAAGCTCAATTACTTTGGCCACCTGATGCGAAGAGCCTACTCATCAGAAAAGGTCCTGATGATGGAGAAAATTTAGGGCAGGAAGAGAAGGGGACAAAAGAGGAAAAGAAGATTGGATGGCATCATGGACTCAATGGAGATGAGTTTGAGCGGGCTCTGGGACTTTGTGAAGGACAGAGAAGGCTGTTGTGCTGCAATCCATGGGATCACAAGTAGTCGGACATGACTAAGTGACTGAATAACAAAATATTAAATGATAAATCAATACTCTATGATGAGAAATTGAGCACTATGTCAGAAAACAACCTATTAGTATCTATACAAATTACAGCATAAATTTGATTTTTGACTTAGTTAATTTTTTATGAATTGCACAATAGTAATACTTGGAAAGAAAATTAACAGATCATTCTAACACATACAAAAACATATTGAATTAACTCAGAGGATTATTGTTTTTGAATAAATATCTGTTTATTATGGATAATAGTCATGCAAGTAGGTGATATTATTTAACTGATAGTTCTAGGGTGTCACTACTAGACAATGAATATACCATGATATCTTGTTTCTTGTGTAACAAGGAAAATGTACATTTTTAGAGGAAACAAATAACAATTAGTTGTAAAATGTGCAACAGATGGTAGAACTTATAATCTTTCCATCAGACTAATATTTTACTGTCTGCAGTTTGGAATTTGCTTTTCCCAAAAGATGATGTTGGTTTGAAGCCATATTGACAGCTGGTACATTCTTAATATAGTTAATTTGATATACCTCATCTATTAAATCCTGTACATTATCCAAAATAACAGATGACAATTGTATTGACCACCTGGGAAAAGGCAATTTCAATAGAAAGAGAAAATGGATCTCCTGCTTTGGTGATTTTACAGTTATGTTTTCTATCTGGGGTGACATTATTAATCACCAGTAATTTATTTTGCTTTAAAAAAGTACACATTTTGAACACAGACAATGATTAAGAATAATCTATGGACAGCTAACAGATGTTTTACATACCATAATTCCTAAATACGTAAAAATGTTTTATTGAATATCAATTCAATTGAACATTTTCAGTATATGCTTTACAGATACTACATTAAATTACCAATTAGATAATTAATTTCTCTAATTATGAACAAAATATACCTCACAGAGAGTTGAGTGGTAGCTAACTGCTTACATAAAAAATTGATTTTTTTCCAGAAAATAAAGCTATTCCTTATAATACAACATAATATCTGATTCTTTCAGGTTGAATAAAACGTATTATGGATTTCTTTGGTTTCAGTAAGACAAGCGATAATACATAATTAACATAAGAGAAAACTAAACTATAATGGCGTTAAAAACATATGCTACAAAACTATTATTTTGACTTGTTTATGTCACTGAGAATTGGAAATCTTCCTATTAAAATCTTCCTATGTCATTACAAAGCTATTCATAAAACTCATATGTATTTTGGGATTTACAAAAAATCAAGGTCAAGTACAATGCGTGAGACAGGGTATTCAGGGCTGGTGCACTGGGACAACCCTGAGGGATGGGATGGGGAGGGAGGCGGGAAGGGGTTCAGGATGGGGGACACGTGTACACCCATAGCTGATTCACGTGAATGCATGGTAAAAACCACTAAACTATTCTAATTAGTCTCCAGTTAAATGGCAACCCACCCCAGTATTCTTGCCTGGAGAATCCCAGGGACAGAGGAGCCTGGTGGGCTGCCGTCTATGGGGTCGCACAGAGTCGGACACGACTGAAGCGACTTAGCAGCAGCAGCAAAATAAATTGATTAATTTATGAAAAAAAGAAAAGAAAAAGAAAAGAAAATAGTTATTGTTCTTATATGATATTTATCTTCAAAATTTTCAAAAATATGCAAAATGTATTTTAATCTTAAATGAATTGTAAAACAACAGTATAGATACTTTCAAACAATCAGTTCAGTTCAGTCACTCAGTCGTGTCCGACTATTTGCGACCCCATGAATTGCAGCAGGCCAGGCCTCCCTGTCCATCACCAACTCCCTGAGTTCACTCAAACTCATGTCCATCGAGTCTGTGATTCCATCAAGCCATCTCATCCTCTGTCATCCCCTTTACCTGCCCCCAATCCCGCCTAGAATCAGAGTCTTTTCCAATGAGTCAACACTTCTCATGAGATGGCCAAAGTACTGGAGTTTTAGCTTTAGCATCATTCCTTCCAAAGGACACCCAGGACTGATCTCCTTTAGAATGGACTGGTGGGATCTCCTTGCAGTCCATGGGACTCTCAAGAGTCTTCAACACCACAGTTCAAAAGCACCAATTTTCCGGTGCTCAGCTTTCTTCACGGTCCAACTCTGACATCCATACATGACCACTGGAAAAAATATAGCCTTGACTAGATGGACTTTTGTTGGCAAAGTAACATCTCTGCTTTTGAATATGCTATCTAGGTTGGTCATAACTTTCCTTCCAATAACTAAGCGTCTTTTAATTTCATGGCTGCAGTCACCATCTGCAGTGATTTTTGATCCCCAAGAAATAAAGTCTGACACTGTTTCCACTGTTTCCCCATCTATTTGCCACGAAGTGATGGGACCAGATGTCAGATCTTAGTTTTCTGAATGTTGAGCTTTAAGCCAACTTTTTCACTCTCCTCTTTCACTTTCGTCAAGAGGCTTTTTAGTTCCTCTTCATTTTCTGCCATAAGGGTGGTGTCATCTGCATATCTGAGGTTATTGACATTTCTCCTGGCAATCTTGATTCCAGCTTGTGCTTCTTCCAGCCCAGCGTTTCTCATGATGTACTCTGTATATAAGTTAAATAAGCAGGGTGACAATATACAGCCTTGACGGACTCCTTTTCCTATTTGGAACCAATCTGTCATTCTATGTCCAGTTCTAACTGTTGCTTCCTGACCTACATACAGGTTTCTCAAGAGGCAAGTCAGGTGGTCTGGTATGCCCATGTCTTTCAGAATTCTGCAGTTTATTGTGATCTACACAGTCAAAGGCTTTGGCATAGTAAATAAAGCAGAAGAAGGTGTTTTTCTGGATATGCATATAACATAATATGTTTTTCTGGATGTGCATATAATATACATAAAACAAATAGTAAAAAGATGCATTTCTATGATGATACATCTCAGAATCCTTGCAGTTATCTAAGTTAATTATTATAAAATTATTATTTAGCATAACCTCTATAGGAATGAGGAAGAAAGACTCAGAGATGAAATATGATTCCAGGTAGTGGGTGAAATATTATTATTGTTGACAAAAGGTTGCCTTTACAATTAGGGTCTAAATAATTTGTCAGTTTAATAGTCTTTAGAAATAGTTTTTCTGACATGGTGAAGCAAACCTACTAAAGCCTATATTCCTCACTTACTCTAAAAATTCTATGCAACATGCGAAAAGGAACTACAATAAATAAAGCTGAGCAGTAGAAGGGAATCAAAACTCAGAGAATAACCTACAAAGTATGTGTTTTCCTCTATTCTCCTGTTTTATTTGAAGGATTTTCCATGAGGGCATCAGTAGTCTCAGCTGTGGGAGAAGCAGATGAATAAGGATAGAGGTCCGATTTTTTTCGCCAGAAGAACCAGAAATATAGATACCAATAGACCAGGTAGTGAGTGGCAGAGGAGAACTCAGAGAACAAAGTGTGCACAAGCAACAGAGTAAACACAGTGAAAACTGAATTTTTATTTTATCTGGTCCATGTACCAGATTAAACCCTGAGTGTGAAGCATATGTAACTGATCCAAAACCGATTTAAGAATAGAATCTATATTTAAACTGGAGTCTATTTTCAGATTAAATGAGTAAAATGTATGGAAAACAAACAAAAACAGTGTAGCAAAATCTTCAAAACCTGAACTGTAATTGGAATCCACTCAGGGGAGATCAAACTAGGACAAACCTAAGGGAAATGAACGGTAAATATTAATTGAAAGGACTGATGCTGAAGCTCCAATGCTTTTGCCACTTGATGAGAAGAGTCAACTCATTGGAAAAGACTCTAATGCTGGGAAAGATTAAGAGCAGGAGGAGAAAGGGGTGATAGGGGAAGAGATGGTTGGATGGCATCACTGATTCAATGGACATGAGTTTGAGCAAACTCTGGAAGATGGTGAAGTACAGGAAAGCCTGGCATGCTGCAGTCCATGGAATCACAAAAAGTAAGACAGGACTTAGCAACTCAACAACTAGGGAGGTAGGAAATAAAATTAAAAAAAAAAAAAAAAAACACATGCAAACAAACAAAATGAGTTGATTGATACCACACATTCAAATACAGAAACAAACAAATAAAAAATTTGTAAAAAGACTGAAGTCTCTAAAAAATAACATTCAAAATATTCCAGATGTAATACAAAATTGCTTAACATACAAAGAACCTACCAAATGTTATCAACTCCCAAAGGAAGGACAGTCAATAGATGACTTAACTGTTGGAATTACAATAAAAATCATTCAAACCAGCTACCATAGTCAAATTCTATTATCTAGTTATAAATATACTTAAAATAAATAGAAAGATAAATGTTGTAAATAAGGGGAAAAGTCTGTAAAAATTTTGTAGTTATGAAACAAAAAATACAAATATAAAAAATAATATATATTTCAGATGTATGTGAAAAATAAAGATAATAGAAGATGGAATCAGAGAATTTTAAATTTGATGAATAATAATTCTCCAAGTTTAAGTACTGAAAAAGAGGGAATGAAAGATGAAAATTAAATGAGCAGAAAATACAGAAAGGTAGAAAATAACATTAATTTTTTAATATTATAGAGGTTCAGAAGAAAAGAAAATTTGAGGTATTAAAATATATTTGAAGAAATAATAGCCAAAAATTCTAATATGGTGAAAGATAAGTTTACAGATTGAAGAAGCTCACTGAATTCAAATAAAGGTAAATTTTAAAAAGCCAGGTATACATGTCATGACTGGATGACTGAAAACCAATGATTAATTAAAGAATTTAAAAGCTTTTGGAGGAAGATAAAAAATAAATTTAAAAAACATAGGAAAATTGAAATGATACCAACTTCAAATAACTCAAAAGAAAATAAGAATGAAGTAACAGAGAAAAAAAGAACAAATGAGATAAAAAGAAAAGTAATCAAGTAATAAAACTATACAGCTGACAGTTGAGGGATGAGAAATAGTCCTTCTAACCAAAGGTATTGTGATAATTGGATATTAACATGCAAAATTTTTAAAAAATGGACTTACCTTTCCTCATTCATGTATAAAATTTAACTCAGATATGTTTTAAATTTAAGAGATTAAACTCTACAAATTTTAGAAGAAAGTTTAGAGTAAATTTGTGACATTGTATAAGATTATTTTTTAAGGTGTGACTTCAAAAGGAAATACAGTTCCAAGAAAGATGTGTATGCTACGTGTATTCATGTGTATAAAATATTGAATATCCAGACTACATATAGGACTTTCACAGCTCATTAGTAAGATGATAATCCAATTTAAAATTATCAAAGGCTTGAATACACATTTCTCAAAAGAGGATACACAAATAGTCAATAGGCACATACACAATTGTTTAACATAAATAGCCATTCAGTTCAGTTCATTTGCTTCAGTTCAGTTCAGTTCAGTCTCTCAGTCGTGTTGGATTATTTGCGACCCCATGAATTGCAGCACGCCAAGCATCCCTGTCCATCACCAACTCCCGGAGTTCACTCAAACTCATGTCCATCGAGTCGGTGATGCCATCCAGCCATCTCATCCTCTGTCGTCCCCTTTTTCTCATGCCCCCAATCCTCCCCAGCATTAGAGTGTTTTCCAATGAGTCAACTCTTCACATAAGGTGGAATAAAATATTTTTTATTTACATAAAAAGTCCAAATAGGAAAAGGCATGGAGGCGAGAAGTATTGTTTCCCAGGGACTGGAGAAAAGGGAAATCGGAGTGACCATAGGTATCTGGTTTATTTTTAGGGTGATGAAAGAAATAGGGTGATGAGAATACCATGAAAGTTCCTCAATTTTGTGAATAAACTAAAAACCATTAAATTTTACCCTTTTTGTAAAATTTTATATGTGACCTATATCACAATAAAAAAGAAAATGAAATAAGCACAATAGTTAAAGAAGAAGATTTTATTTAAGCCCAAACTTTGTATTGTTTACAAGAAGATTTAAATGAAGAGGATTAAATTAAAGAGGATTCTTAAATGTAAAAGAATATAAAGGGGTAAAGTGGACAAAATAATTAAAATAGACACGAGTTGTGACCTAGTTAATATAAGATCAAGTAGACTTCAGAAAAAATGAGGGTTTTTAGCAATAAAGAGGAACACGGCATCATGACAAAAGATAACATTCATGAAGAAACATAGCAGTCTTAAATGTATATGTGCATGCATACATGTTGAGTCACTTCAGTTGTATCTGACCCTTTGCAACCATATGGACTGTAGCTACTAGGTGCCATTGTCCATGACATTCTCCAGGGAAGAATCCTGGAATGGGTTGCCATGACCTCCTCCAGGGGGATCTTGCAGATCAGTGATTCATCCCACATCTCTTACACAGATTCTTTTTCAACAGTTGGAATAAGCTTTATTTACGTATATATTTATTAATATTTACACAGTCTTTTATTTATTTTTTATCTCTTTAAAACTTTATTTATTTTAATAAGAGAATAATTACTTTACAATATTGTGATGAGTTTTACCATACTTTGCCACTGGTGCCACTATATATCAAACAATATATACTATTAATTAACTTTATTTTCAGATTTAGATAACAATCTTTGAAATGAAAAAGCCAGAAAGAATTTAGAATTAGGCTACAATATTTTGTGTTTAGTCCTGTGGGAAATGTCCAGTTCATTTATTGGAGCCATCATTGAAAATCCATGAGATAGTCATTGATAAACTTCAGAATTCTGATATTTACTCTTGAAACTTAAGCATGGAAAGAAAAAAATGGAAGACTTCATGTTAAGGATTATGAACTGTTTCAGATATTTACTGTAATTTCCCAAATAAAATATACCACAGAATTATCCACATATCTGATTGATATCAGGAAAAATATGCAATTATATTAAAAATACAATAAATGAAATAAGGACTTTTTTTAATATTAGGGTTCAAAGAATAGTGCATTATGCCATGTACAGAATGAAAGAAAAGACAGCAGGATTATAATTTGTCAAGATATTTGTATGACATCATATTTTATCTAGGCTTAGTTTCTACTAATTTTTTTTTCTTTCTTTCTTGAAATGTAATGACTTACAATATTACACTAGTTTCAGGTGTACAAAATAGTCATGTTACATATTTACACATTACAAAATAATCACCACAATAAGTCTAATTGGTGCTACAATAAATATAATTGTAATATATTGACTCTATTCCCTCCATTGTACATTAGATTTCAAAGACATATTTGTTTTGAAAATGGAAACCTGTAGCTCCTAATCTCCCTCACTTATCTCACTCATTCCCCCAACTCCGCCCCTCTGGCAAACACTGCTTTGTCTTCTGTACCTATAAGTCTGTTTCTTTTTTGTTATGATTGACATTTTTTTTTTTAATTGAACATATAAGTGGAATCATAAAATATTTGTCTTCTCTGACTTATTTCACATATCATAATACTCTCTAGGTCTGTTCATGTTATGACAGATTGGCATAGCTTCTTTCATTTTTATGGCTAATATCCATTACAGATAGATACATAGACAGGTAGACATCACCTCTTTTTTATTCATTTATCTATTAATGGACATTTAAGTCGCTTCTGTATATTAGCTATTGTAAATACTTCTCAATTGAACATGGTCATGGCTATTTAGTTGCTAAGTCATGTCCAACTCTTTGTGAGCCAATCAGGCTCCTTTGTCCGTGGGAGTTTCCGGGCAAGAAAGCTGGAGTGGGTTGCCATTTCCTTCTCCAGGAGATCCTCCTGACCCAGGTATCAAACTCAGGTCTCCTGCGCCACAGACATTCTTCTGCATTGCAGGCAGATTATTTACCAACTAAGCCATCAGGGAAGCCCATAGGGGTGTGTGTATATATATATATATATATATATATATATATATATATGTTTTTTTAATATAAATTTATTTCTTTTAATTGGAGGCTAATTACTTTAAAATATTGTATTGGTTTTGCCATTTGGTTTGTTCCAAAAATGCCCAAATTGATGGATTGTATGATAGATCTATTTTTAATTTTTTGAGGAAACTACGTATTATTTTCTATAATGATTATACCAACTGACATTCCAAACAAAATTGCAGTAAGTTTCTCTATTTTTCCAAATCTTCATCAACACTTATTGTCTTATTTTTGATAATAGCCATTCTGAAAGGTGTAATGTGGTATCACACTGAGATTTTGATTTGTACTTTCCTGATGATAAGTGATTTTGAGCATCTGTTTATGTATCAGTTGGTGCTATGTCTTTGGGAAAAAGTGTCTATTCATTCATTTGCCCCTTTTGAAATCTTGTTGTTTGTCATTTTGTTTTGGGAATTTGAGGTCTTTTGTGCTTCTGAACAAATTTTAAGTTTCTGTGTTCTACTTCTGTGAAAAATACTATTGGTAGCTTGATAAGAATTGAATTAAACCTGTAGGTTGTCTTGTATAGTATAGTCATTTTAGCAATATTGATCCTTCCAATCTATGAGATCACAGTACATCTTTCCATTTATTTATGTCATCTTAAGTTTCTTTCATCAGTGTCATAGTTTTGCAAGTACAGACCTTCCTCAATAGTTACATTTACTCCTATATATTTTATTCTTTTTGATACACTTGTAATTAGGATTGCTTTCTTAATTTCTCTTTCTGAATATTTGTTTTTTAGTGTATAGAAACATGACATATTTCTTTATGTTAATTTTGTATCTTGCAAATTTACTGAATTCAATATGAATTTAAAACTTTTTATGGCATTTTTAGGATTTTCTATATATATAGTTTCATGCCATCCTCAGTTTTACTTTTTCTAATCCATTTGGATGACTTTTAATCATTTTTGTAGTCTGATTATTGTGTCTATAACTTCCAGCATTATATTAAATAAAAGTGGTAAGAGTAGTATCATTGCCTTCTTGATTTTAGGGAAAATCTTACACCTTTTCAACATTGTGCATGATATTGGCTGTAGGTTTGCCATCTAAAGCCTTCATTGTGTTGACAGAGGTTCCCTATATACCCACTTTGTTGCAAATGTATATCATAAATGGATGTTGAAGGTTTACAAAAGCTTTTTTTGCATCTACTGGTTTGGTCAAAAAGTTGATTTGAGTTTTTCCATAACATCGTATGAAAAATTTGAATTAACTTTTGGCCAACTCAATATTTAGATGATTATGTGGTGTTTATTTTTCATTTTGTTAATGTGGTATATAAAGGTGATATATCATATTTATTTATTTATATATATTGAACCTTCCTGAATTCCTTGGGATAAAACCCACTTGATCATGCCATATGGTTCTTTAAATATATTTTTCTGAATTTTGTCTACTAATATTGTGTAGAGACATTTTGCTGTATGTTTATCAGTGATATTGGCTGTAAATTTTTTGTTTTCCTTTTCTTATTTTGATATAAGAGTTATACTGATGTCATAAAATGAGCTCAGAAACATTTTTTCCTCTAATTTTCTGTAAGTGTTTGAGAGAGATAGATGTTAACTTTTGCTCAATGTTCGGTATAATTCATCTGTGAAGGTGCTGGATTTTTGTTTGTTGGGAGTTTTTTTTTTTTTTTTAATTGCTGATTTAATTTCATTACTGATATTCAGTCTGTTCACATTTTCTATAATTTCCTGATTCAATATTGTACATATAAATTTGTGTTTTTTTCTAAATAGTCCACTTAATTGACATATAATTGTTCACAGTAATCTCTGATTTTTTGTATTTTTGTGATGAAAATTTCAACTTTTTATTTATAATCCCTGTTTTTATTTATTTGGTCTCCTTTTTCTGTGTGTGTGTGTGTGTTTGTGTGTGTTTGTGTGTGTGTGTCTCTATGTGTGTGCGTTTCCTTTAGACTGGCTAATTGTATATCTATATTCTTTGTCTTTTTGAAGAACCAGTTCTTAGTTTATTGATCTTTTCTATTGTTTCCTTAATATCTATTTAATTTACTTTTGTTCTGATCTTCTCTATTTTCTTCTACTAACATTGCATGCTGCTGCTGCTGCTGCTAAGTTGCTTCAGTCGTGTCCGACTCTGTGCGACCCCATAGACGGCAGCCCACCAGGCTCCCCCGTCCCTGGGATTCTCCAGGCAAGAACACTGGAGTGGGTTGCCATTTCCTTCTCCAATGCATGAAAGTGAAAAGTGAAAGAGAAATCGATCAGTCGTGTCTGACTCTTAGCGACCCCATGGACTGCAGCCTACCAGGCTCCTCCATCCATGGGATTTTGCAGGCAAGAGTACTGGAGTAGGGTGCCATTGCCTTCTCCGACCTTTAATCTGCTAGACCTTAGCATGAAAGGTTTGTTATTCTTCAATCACTCAGTAGTCTCCACTCTTTGCAAACCCATGGACTACAGCACAGCAGGCTTCCCTGTCCTTCACTATGTCCCCAGATTTGTTCAGACTCATGTGCACTCAACCACTTCTCCTTTGTCACCTCCTTTTCCTGCTGTCCTTAATCTTTCCCAGCATGAGGGATATTTTCCAATAAGTCAGCCCTTCACATCAGGTGGACAAAATGTTGGAGCTTCAGCTTCAGCGTCAGTCCTTCCAATAAATATTCAGGACTGATTTCCTTTAGGATTGACTGGTTCATTGATCTCCTTTTGTCCAAGGGACTCTCAAGAGTCTTTTTCAACACCACAGTTCAACAGCATCAATTCTTCAGGGGTCAGTCTTCTTTATGGTTGAATTCTCATATCTGACATGATTACTGGAAAAATCATAGCTTTGACTATATAGACCTTTGTTGGCAAAGTGATGTTTCTGCTCTTTAATATGCTGTCTAGTTTTGTCATAGCTTTTCTTGCAAAGACCAAGTGTCTTTTAATTTCATGGCTCCATTCACCATGCCCAGTAATTTTGGAGCCCAAAAAAGTAAAGTCTGTCATTGTTTCCATTGTATCCCCATCTATTTGCCACACAGAGATGGGACTGGATGCCAGGATCTTACTTTTTTGAATGCTGAGTTTTAAGCTAGCTTTTTTCTTTCCTCTTTCAGCCTCATCAATAAACTCTTTTTTTTTTTTTATTTTTTTTATTTTTTAACTTTACAATATTGTATTGGTTTTTCCATATATCAACATGAATCTGCCACAGGTATACAGGTGTTCCCCATCCTGAACCCTCCTCCCTCCCCGTACCATCCCTCGCATAATATCATATATGAAACAAGTCGTCAATAAACTCTTAGTTCCTCTTTACTTTCTGCCATGAGGGTTATGTCATCTGCATATCTGAGGTTACTGGTATTTCTCCAGGCAATGTAGAGTCTACCTTGAGTTTCATCTAGCCTGGCATTTCACATGATATACTCTGCATGTAAGTTCAATTAGAAGGGTGACAATTGAATAAACATAAATGTTGCTTCTTGATCTACATACAGGTTGCTCAGGGGGCAGCTTAGGTTATTTCATGTTTCCATCATTAAAATAACTTTCCAGTGTTTTTGATCCATATAATCAAAAGCTTTAGCATAGTCAATGAAGCAGAAGTAGATTTTTTCCCCATAATTCCCTTGCTTTTTCTATGATCCAGAGGATGTTGGCTACTTGATCTCTGGTTTCTCTAGAGAGCCTTTTCTAAATAAAACTTGTACATCTGAAGGTTCATGGTTCACATACTGTTGAAGAATTATTTGAAGGATTTTGAGCACTACCTTGCTAGCATATGAAATGAGTGCAATTTTGCAGTAGTTTGAACAGTTTTTGGCATTACCCTTCTTTGGGATCTCTTGTTGGCTAGACTGTAAAGAATGTATGTATAGTGCAGGAGCCCTGTGTTTGATCAATGAGTCCAGAAGATCCCCAGGAGAAGGGAATGGCAAGCTACTCCAGTATTCTTGCCTGCAAAATTCAATTGACAGAGCAGACAGGCAGGCTACAATCCACGGGGTCATAGAGATTTGGAAATGACTGAGAAACTAACTTGAAAGGATATTAACAGATTATTGATAGACTGATAATAGATTGATTACTTTGATAATCATTAGATAGATTGATAGATTATTTTTGATAGACTATTTTTTCTTGTTTCCTTAGTCAGACTTGTATTGCTTACTAATTCACTCTTGGACTGATTTTGCTATGTCACATTGATTTTGAACAATTTCGCTTCCATTTCCATTTGTCTCTGTTCTTGCTTGACTCATTGGTTCTGTAATATATTTTTAGCCTCCACGTGTTTGTGCTTTTTGCAGTTATTTTTTCTTGTAGTTGATTTATAGTATTATACTGATGTAGACAGGAAAGATTCTCAATATGATTTCATTATTATTTAATGTCATTGAAAAAGCAAGAGAGTTCCAGAAAAACTTCTATTTCTGCTTGATTGATTATGCCAAAGCCTTTGACTGTGTGGATCACAATAAACTGTGGAAAATTCTGAAAGAGATGGAAATACCAGACCACCTGACCTGCCTCTTGAGAAACCTGTATGCAGGTCAGGAAGCAACAGTTAGAACTGGACATGGAACAAAAGACTGGTTCCAAATAGGAAAAGGAGTCCGTCAAGGCTGTATATTGTCATCCTGCTTATTTAACTTATATGCAGAGTACATCATGAGAAACGCTGGGCTGGGAGAAGCACAAGCTGGAATCAAGATTGCTGGGAGAAATCAATAACCTCAGATATGCAGATGACATCACCCTTAATGCACAAAATAAAGAAGAACTAAAAATCCTCTTGGTGAAAGTGAAAGAGGAGAGTGAAAAAGATGGCTTAAAGCTCAACATTCAGATAACAAAGATCATGGCAACTGGTCCCATCACTTCCTGGGAAATAGATAGGCAAACAGTGGAAACAGTGTCAGACTTTATCTTTTTGGGCTCCAAAATCACTGCAGATGGTGACTGCAGCCATGAAATTAAAAGACACTTAATCCTTGGAAGAAAAGTTATGACCAATCTATATAGCATATTGAAAAGCAGAGACATTATTTTGCCAACAAAGGTCCATTTAGTCAAGGCTATGGTTTTTCCAGTGGTCATGTATGGATGTGAGAGTTGGACTGTTAGAAAGCTGAGAGCCAAAGAATTGATGCTTTTGAACTGTGCTTTTAGAGAAGACTCTTGAGAGTCCCTTGGACTGCAAGGAGATCCAACCAGTCCATTCTGAAGGAGATCAGCCCTGGGATTTCTTTGGAAGGAATGATGCTAAAGATGAAACTCCAGTCCTTTGGCCACCTCATGCGAAGAGTTGACTCATTGGAAAAGACTCTGATGCTAGGAGGGATTAGGGGCAAGAGGAAAAGGCGGTGAGAGGATGAGATGGCTGGATGGCATCACCGACTTGATGGACATGAGTTTGAGTGAACTCTGGGAGATGGTGATGGACAGGGAGGCCTGGTGTGCTGCGATTCATAGGGTCGCAAATAGTCAGACATGACTGAGTGAATGAACTGAACTGAACTGAATATATGTGTCCTGTTTTGTGCACTAGTATATAATTTTTTCTAGAGAATGTTTCATGTGCACTTGAAAATATTGTGTATTCTGCTGCTTTTGGATGGAGTTAACGGGGTGTTTAATTCTCTTCCTATTGTTTTTTTAGTATCAACATCTCCTTTTTTGTTGGTTGATATTTGCTGTATGTTTACATTTCCCTCTATTAGGTGTATATATGTTTACAACTTTTATATCTTTTATCGACCTCTTAAACATTGTGTACTGTCAGTTGTCTCTTGTTACTGTCTTTGTTTTAAATTATTTCATCTTATTTTAGTATTGCTATCTTTGTTTTCTTTTCCTTTATTTGTATAGAATATAATTTTCCATTCCTCACTTTCAGTCTGTGTGTCTTTTGATTTCAAGTGAGTCTCTCTAGCAAAGCATTTATATGAATATTTTTAAAAAAATTTTATTTTATTTTTAAACTCTACAAATTGTATTAGTTTTGCCAAATATCAAAATGAATCCGCCACAGGTATACATGTGTTCCCCATCCTGAACCCTCCTCCCTCCCCATACCATCCCTCTGGGTCGTCCCAGTGCACTAGCCCCAAGCATCAAGTATCGTGCATCGAACCTGGACTGGCAACTCATTTCATATATGATATTATACATGTTTCAGTGCCATTCTCCCAAATCTTCCCACCCTCTCCCTCTGCAACAGAGTCCATAAGACTGTTCTATACATCAGTGTTTCTTTTGCTGTCTCGTACACAGGGTTATTGTTAGCATCTTTCTGAATTCCATATATATGCGTTAGTATACTGTATTGGTGTTTTTCTTTCTGGCTTACTTCACTCTGTATAATAGGCTCCAGTTTCATCCACCTCATTAGAACTGATTCAAATGTATTCTTTTTAATGGCTGAGTAATACTCCATTGTGTATGTGTACCACTGCTTTCTTATCCATTCATCTGCTGATGGACATCTAGGTTGCTTCCATGTCCTGGCTATTATAAACAGTGCTGCGATGAACATTGGGGTACATGTGTCTCTTTCCCTTCTGGTTTCCTCAGTGTGTATGCCCAGCAGTGGGATTGCTCCATTAAGCAACACTATATATTTTATTGGAGCATTTTGTGTATTTATTTTTAAAGTAGTTATTGATACATGTTGCTATTTTATTATTTTCTAGTTGTTTTGTAGTTCTTTACTTGTCCCTTACTTCTTTTGATTTCCTTCCTTTTGATTTGGTGTTTCTTTAGTATTATTTAGCATGGATCCCTTTTTCTCTTTTCTTTGTATTATATATTTTTGCCTTGAGGTTGCCATAAGGTTCATATGTAACTATAATTATACTATACATACATATTTTAAGTTGATTATTTTAAGTTTAGTTGCACGCTAACAACCTTGCATTGTTTCCTACCCAGCTACCATGATTAAAGCTTTTGACATTACATTTTATTTTATTGGTTATGTATCCTTTAAGTATGTACTGTTGATATGTATGAATTTACTACTTTGCTTTTTAGCCTTTCTACTAGTTTTAAGACTGGTCAGTCTATGACCTTTACTGCATATTTGCCTTTATTAATGAACTTTTTGTTTGCTTTTCCTATCATATTTTTAGATTTTTTTTTCTGCTTAGAGAAGTCCCTTTTGAACTCTTACAAACTGGTTTATTGGTACTTAACTCAAAACTTTTGCTTGTCTGTAAATTTTTTTCTTTCCTTCAAGTGTGAATGATAACCTTGCTGGGTAGAATATTCTTGCTTATAGTTCCTTTTTTTTTTTTTTTTCTTTTTCCCCTTTTCATCATTTTAAATAGATTGTGACAATACCTCTGGTCTGCAAAGTTTATGCTTAAGGCATACATACATAATTTTTATGTAACTGACCGCTTTTTTTCTTGCTGCATTTAAAATTATATCTTGATCGTTAACTTTTTCCATTTGATTACAATGACTCTTCATACGGCCGTCCTTAGCTTTATCTTGTTTGGTACTTTCTATGCTTCCTGAACCTAAGCATATGTTTCCTCTCCCAAGTTAGCAAAGTTTTAGCTATTACCTTCAAATAAGTCTCTACCCCTTTCTCTTTTTCTGAGACACATGTAATGTCCATTTTAGTATTCTTCTGTTTCAGAGGTATCTTAAACTAGACTCAGTATTAAAAATTCTTCTTTCTATTCACTTTGGGTGATTTCCACTACTTTGTCTTCCAGGTTGCTGATCCATTCCTTTGTGTTATATAATCCACTGTTGATTCTTTCTAGTATAATTTTTTACTTTAAGTTATTTTATTCTTTAGCCCCTTCTGCTTTTCTTCTTTATCTTCTATATCCTTGCTAAATTCTCACTTTATTAAAATTCTTACATTCTTCTCATGCATTCGTTGAGCATCTTGTAATCATTAACTTTCACTCTTTATTAGGCTTATTGCTTATCTTAATTTTGCTTGGTTCTTCTTGGAATTTGTTTTATGTTTTGTCTGGAATGTATTCCTCCATTTCCTTATTTTGTCTAATTCTGTCTGCTTGTTCCTATGCATTAAGAAAGTCAGTTACATTTCTTGATATTAGACAAGTAGTTTTATGTAGAAGATGTCCTACAGGACCCAGCAGTATGTGTCCCTCTGGTCACCAGATGCATATACTCTGTGGACTCTTCTGCTGAGGTGTAGCCAACTACTGTAAGCACACTGGCATGCAGGACTGGCTATAATTCCTGTGGCCTGTCATCACGCTGCTGGGAATTATTGAGTCCTGGCACAGTTGGTTGCATAGCCCTTGGAGTCCTGGGTCTTGCACTGACCCACTGTTAGTCAGTGCTGTGTCTTGGCACAGCTATTTTCAGGGCTTAGGGTATCTCCATCTAGGGATGTCTTGCTGATGGATGGCTAAATTCCCAGAGCTAGTAGGCTAGATGGAGGCCATCAAAATAACACCTATGAAAACCATGTCCTCATGGCAGAATGAGCTACCCAAAAGGTTGCCACTGGTGTCTATCTAACGGGGAATGTTTTTAGTTGTCTCCTACCTCTCTGAGAGAATTTTCAAGATCAAAAATTGTACGTGATCCAGGCTCTTGTCAAATTACTGCCCGTGCAGTTGTAATTAGTGCTTGTGAGATGTTGCATTTGCCTTGGACAGAACTCTCTGTTTCCTGTTTGCAAGCTCTCTGGCTTTCAAAGACAGATATTTGGTTGCTTGTTCTCCTAGTGAAGATCCTCAGGTTGAAGAGCCAGATGGAAGGTTTGGATCCCTTGTTCATTAGGGAGAACCTTTGCAATGGTGATTATCATCTTCTTTATGGGATGCCTAATTGAGGATTGAAATTTGACTACATTTTGACTCCACCCCTCCAACCTAAACCTATCTTGCTGTGGCCTCTTCATTACATTTTTATTTACAGAAAATCTTTTTCTGCTAGTTATTGAATTTTTAATTTCATGCACACAAATCCTAAGTGCATGAAATTAAAATAAACTTGTTCCTTGGAAGAAAAGCTATGACAAATCTAGACAGTATATTAAAAAAAAGAGAAATTACTTTGCCAACAAAAGTCCTTAGAACCAAAGCTATGGTTTTCCCAGGAGTTTTTATGTATGGATGTGAGATTTGAACCATAAAGAAGGCTGAAAGCCAAAGAATTGATGTTTTTGAACTGTGGTTTTGGAAAAAACTCTTGAGAGTTCCTTGGACTGCAAGGAGATTAAGCCAGTCAATCCTAAAGGAAATTAACCCTGAATATTTATTGGAAAGACTGATGCCGAAGCTGAAGCTCCAATACTTTGGCTAGCTTATGAGATGAGATGACTCATTGGAAAAGACCCTAATACTGAAAAATATTGAAGGTAGGACGAGAAGGGATAAACAGAGGATGAGATGATTGGATGGCATCACTGGCTCAATGGACTCATGAGTTTGAGCAAGCTACAGGAGATAGTGCAGGACAGGGAAGCCTGGCATACTTCAGTCCATGCAGTTTCAATTAGTCAGACATGACTGAGTGACTCAATAACAACAGTTGGGTTTTTCTCATTATTACTTTTTGTGTAGTTAGTTGTTCTTTTGATGTGTCAATAAAAGGAGGGGAAAATCATCTTTCTACTCTGTCATCTTGGCCACAACCTTGCCCTAATGTCTATCACTTATTCCACAATTTTCAAATGTTAAAATAAGTTTTGGGAAAGACTTACTTTTTGGCATTGAAGTGATGCTTGCTAAAGTAGAAACTTACTTGATGGATATGTGCAAAATATAGAGACCAACAGAAAGCCTGATCAGATAGTTTGTTTTGAGATGAAAAAAGAAAAGTCCCAAGCAGGGAAGAGAGAAAGAATACAGAAACTACTGAAGCACAGCTGATTATATTGAATCCATATTAGACTGGTATAAATCAGCCATAAAAGAAATAAATCCTGTGTGCATCAGTTAAGAATATGGAAGTTCACTGTTTCAAATTTGACCATGAGACAAAAATGTCTACAAATGGCCACAGACAATAGAGTTTGCAACTATAGATGCAAATGAAAAGATTGTCTCTCCTTATGTTAATTTTATTCATCAGACATCTGTGTGTGTACATTTTTTCTTACAGGTATGGACATCAGGAGAGGTTGGTAGTACATTGGGAAGTGACAAAAGTCAGATGGAAAGCTAGTTCAGCAGATCCTGAAGTGTCTTTATCTACACCAGTTGCATATAATAAATGCAGACATCACTAAGCCCTTGTACCAAAAATACAAGGCTAGAATATGGCAAATTACATGGGCTCAAGTCTTCATTTGATTCAATCCTTCTTATCTTGTAAGGCACAGCCCTGGAAGTTTGATCCTGAAAGACTAATATACAAAATATATGTATAGATATGAAAATCCATTTCTTTAAGATCTTTCTGGACTTTCAGTTTAAAATGGCATTTGCCTGGGGACTTTCTGGTAGTCCAATAGTGAGAACTCTCTGCTTTCACTGCAGTGGGCTCAGGGTTCCATCTCTGGTTAGAAAACTAAGATTTTGCAGACTACACAGACTATGTATAATTTTTTTAATTAATTAATAAACAAGTAAAATGTCATTTGCCTCAGTATATCTTCCCTTAATACACCGTGTGAATTGATAGCAATTCTCAAAGTGAACTAATTCTAAAAGCTAAGACATTTCATTTAAATGTAATCACTTGAATTAAAAGAGCAATTAGTTTGATCCCTTCCAATTCCAGAAGGGTCTTAGTTTCATAATGATCACTTCCACCATTACTTCTAGCTGACAAGAAGTCTATTTTTTTTTTTTTTAACTTGAGATGGTTTACTCAGAACACTTGCCAAGTTTCTGAGTTCTTGAGTTCTTTTTCTGCCTCATTCCTTTTCTCTGTTAATGTGCCTCAACCTCCTCTGCTCTGCCTCCTCAACTTGGCAGAATGGATGTCACTGACAAAAAATACCTGCATCAGAAAGCCTTGTTAGTGTCAGGGCTCATCTTATAAGTTCTCTTCTCCAAGTAATAACAGCCCTTTGCTGCCCAATATACAGTATCAAAAAAACTTTGCTTCATGTATTTTGCTTATTTTTATATTTACTCTTACTATAATTAGTGGTTTACTAGATGGTTTATCACAGCCGGAGGTAGACAGCTACGGCTGCTATTTTCCAGAAATAAAGAAAAGTCACTACTAAATATTTTGAAAATGCATCTGGACCTAGATGAGTTTATATCTCATAGAAATCTTTGTTTGCTGGCTGTACAGTCTCCCTGGTAATTTTATGACACTCACAATAATGTAATAAGACTATATTATATGATTTTATCTTTAGATTCCACGTATCACTTAGAAATGAATTGGCTGAGGAGACGCACGTGTTGACAAAGCAGGAGACTATATTGGAAGAGGCACCCAGTCAGAGAACAAGAAGAGAAGGGATCAAAGGAGGACTGCTCTGCCCCCTGGCTCATAGTCTTGAGTTTTATGGTAATGGAATTAGTTGTCTCTGGCCAATCATTCCAATTCAGGTTCCTTCCTGGTTGCACCCACATCACTCAGCCAAAATGGATTCCAAGGAAAAGGATTCTAGAACATGGCAAGACTCATGACCTTTCTTTTTGACATTTCTTGGATTCTTTTGGTTGGTGGTGTCTTGATAGTTTCATGTTCCTTACCAAGACCTCCAGACACAAAATAACTCACACAAATGTTTGTTATAATGCCTGCAGGGTGGGCTGATTTCTGTCATTGTTTCCTCTACAGTATGAGTTTAATAGCATTATATTTTCTTGATTATATAGTATACATTTTTCACCTATTAGTGATGCTACAATCATGTATTACCTGAGAAATCTATTGCATTTGATAACAAGGGTTGGCCAGGTGGTAGTCATGTCAAAGATGTTGTTACCTGGCATGTAAGGCATTAGCTGTTATTCTATGGTTGGGCAACTTATAACCTCTCAGTTCTTCATTAAGGGGCCCTTTGAGTGAAGACTATGAGTACTGGTTGTTTCCTGAGAATATTTTAGTAGCTTCTGGTAGGTTTATGAAAGCCTTATGTATAACTTGCAGAACTGATAACATCACTTTGGAGGAAAGCCCTGGAAGAGAGCAGAAGAGCACTGCTTTGAGCATTGTCTATATTCTTGATGACCTTAAGGAAGGAAGCATATGGTGAAAAAATATAGACATCTATTAATCTGAGATGACAATCATCTAGAGGAGTCAGAATCTGGAAAATAAAAATGTTTGAACAACTTTACCCAACCTGCCTTTTATATTTTCCTTTTTACATATGCACAAGAGCACTACATTTTGCATGTTTCCTTTTGTTTGCTTCTGGCTGTGCCATACCAGATTTTAGTTCTTCAACCAAGGGTGGAGCTTTTGCCCTCTGCAGTGAAAGTGCAGAGTGTTAAACACTGAACTGCCCTGGAAGTTCCAAGCACTACATATTTTTAAATCTATTGTTGAATAAGCCCAATATGACTTCTAATGAGTATGAAATGACACTGATAATATATTTTAATTTATTATTTTAGGTCACTATTTTTTTCCCTTCTAAACGTTACCAAAGTTATATTCAATTGCATTTTAAATATTTCAAATATGTTATATGTGTTTATATATAAGAAACTTAAAGTCAAAATGATTCTTTATTTACCATAGCTATTCTCTCTACTTTCTGTAAACAGTCTTCTCAAGGCCTTCCCCAGTCGACAAGGTTAAGAAAATTCTGTAAATATATTGTCAAGTGGCCAATAAGTTTTTGAAAATTAAAGATGGCTACTGAATATTTCCATAATAAAGTGAAAATCTAAGAAACTAAATATTCTAGAACAGGTTAATCAAATCAGAGCCACCAGTCATACCCAAATGATATCAGATATTAAAATTATTAATATATAAATATATTAATTCCAGACCTCATGGTCATATAAATGCTTCACTTCTTAAAATAGTATCTTAATACTTATCTATTCTTTCAAAAGACATAAGCTAACATTCTTGTCATCTTTTCTGTATCTTTGACCAGTTTCACACATGGTATTGAAGGTTTCCTTAAAATGATATCTTTCAACTTGTTTAATAGCTGCCTGCAAGCCTTTACTTTTTTCAGAGTATCTGCTGGTCCTTTGAATAAATAAGAGTTGAGAGAATAAAACATGAATATGCCCCCTGTAGGCATAATTTTTAAAATACTGTATATGGAGTTTGTGTCTGTGAATGCTTGTACTACTTATTAAGACAGTAAATGGGGTCATACCTTGAACTGAACTGAAATGCTTGTGTACATTCATATACAAGCATTCAAATACAAATACACTTCAGAATAATGGAGTTATGAAAAGCACTATCCTCAGGGTGCAGATATATCAGATATATGCAACTAGAAGATGCAGTGAAGCCTGCAGTATGCTTTCAGGAAAACTTTGAGAGGAGATGAATTGTTCTTAAATTGATTTTCTGTCTTTTATAATGAAGTATTAAATCCTACTTCTCTTTGTATTGTCCCAGTCAGATATCAAGTATGCTATTAAAACAATAAATGCAAAATTGCTTAACACCATGCATATTAATACCCAAGTTTAAGTCTTCCACATGCTATCCAAAGGTAATATATTTTTATGAATTTAGATATAGATATACAGATGTAGATATTTTTCTACCATATAGATCTGTATAAATGCAGGATCTTTGAGACTCTCACTTTTTTTTTTTTAAACTTTACATAATTGTATTAGTTTTGCCAAATATCAAAATGAATCCGCCACAGGTATACATGTGAGACTCTCACTTTTCTTTAAAGAAGTGTATTCCAAACTTTCCAGTTGCATTCACCTAAGAAGTCTACTACAGTCACCATAGAGATAGAATTACAGAACACACTGAATTTTTGTGAAAAATGATAATTTACTATTAGGGCATTTGCTGGCTAGAAACCACTCTGTGTCATAATGACTTTACTTCAAATTTGTTTCCTGTTTCCTCTATTACATATTTCTGAACTCCTGCATCAGGGATAAGTACACCTATCAACTTCTTTGGTAGGGTCTCACCTAAATGTTTAATTAACACTTAGAGTTGAATTAAAGCCATATTCATAGTTAATGAATCAAATAATATCCAAGAGTGGGATCTAAAATCATTTGCTTTATAATTAGCTTTAATATGTTTTATTTTAATCTTTCTTAATTTTCGATGTTCAAATTTCTTTAAGATAAATATAACACAATAAGAAATAATTCAGCTTCATAAAGAGCCAAAATATACCCAATTTCTTTATCTTTTGACTATATTTAAAAATTTTTACTTAATATTATTAAAATTATTCTAGTACTTTAAAATATTTCTTAATCTCATGATGAAAATCACTAAAACAACCAGACTTCATGATACTATTTGCTAACTCTTACCCTATCTTGATTATGAGAAATATAAAATAAATAAGTTGTTTTTGTTATTCAGTCACTTAATCATGTCGGACTCTTTGTAACCTCATGGATTGCAGCAGACCAGGCTTTCCTGTCCTTCACTATCTCTTGGAGTTTGCTCACATTCTTGTCCATTGAATTGGTGATGCTTTCTATCCATCTCATCATTATTTGCTTTGTGGTATTAAAACCCTTACTATAAACCTTTCTGAACTTTCATAAACCAAATCTTACTCATGTCAATAGAATCATGCTGTACCCTATGTGAAGCCAGTGTTCATATGAATTATAAAGTGAAAGTTGCTCAGTCGTGTCAAATTCTCTGTGACCCCATGGACTATACAGTCCATGGAAATCTCCCAGGTCAGAATACTGGAGTGGGCAGCGGTTCTCTTCTCCAGGGAATCTTGCCAACCTAGGGATTGAACACAGGTCTCCTGCACTGAAGGCGGATTCTTTACAAGCTGAGCTACCAGGGAAGCCCATAAATTAAAAAGAAAGGCTTAAATTAAGCATGTTAAAATTAAAATATTTAAATGCGTGTCACTAGTGCTATTTACGGAGAAGGCAGTGGCACCCCACTCCAGTACTCTTGCCTGGAAAACCCATGGATGGAGGAGCCTGGTAGGCTGCAGTCCATAGGGTCACTCAGAGTCAGACACGACTGAGTGACTTCACTTTCACTTTTTACTTTCGTGCATTGGAGAAGGAAATGGCAACCCACTCCAGTGTTCTTGCCTGGAGAATCCCAGGGATGGGGGAGCCTGGTGGGCTGCCGTTTATGGGGTTGCACAGAGTCAGACACGACTGAAGCCACTTAGCAGCAGCAGCAGCAGCGGTGCTATTTAAAGATAATTAAAAGTATTTATTATGTGATCTTATTAAAATAAAGTAATAAAATTCATTAAATTATTAAACAATAAAATTATGTATTATTAAATGGTATTTGAAGATAATTGATTATATTCAAAATGAAAAATTGAGCTATGCCCATTTAGAATGGTTTTCCATACAAGAATAGCTTTCTCTATTTCTCCAAGTATTTTTCCCACCCTCCCCCCAAAACCTCTGTGCACTCATTTTATACATGAAATGCATTCACATAATCTAGATTCACCTTATAAATAGCTAATCTATCTAAGATTTTGTTATTTGCACTAGCCTTGGTATAGTAGTTCTAGGTTTATCATTGTATTTTATTGTTATAGATTCCTACTTAGTTGTTATTTTTTTTTCTTTTCACAATTACCATAATTATTAGCCAAAAGCTTATCATTTGTAAAATATGAGAAAATGACATAATATAGCATAGATAATATTATAATGCTTTTACCACTTTATTTCTTTACTGTATTTGTTCATTCATTTTAAATTTTGAATTAATCTTTCAGAGTTACTAAATATAAAAATAAACTTTAAGACCTTATTAATATATTTGTCAAAAATATTTTGTTCCTGTTGCCAAATTTAAAAAGCCAGTACAGTAAGCCAACCTGAAAAATAATAACAAATGGAAAACTAATGTCTATAGTTATTATCTGTTATGCAAAAATATTTTAATATACTTTAAAGGTTGGAGTCAAATCATTTTTTTGAAGAAAGAATCATCAGTGACATTAATTACATTAATGAGCTTAACATCATCTAGCTCTTAGACCCCTTGTCCTCTAAAGGATGGGAAATGCTGCACTCATTAATACATCAAATATTTTTATTTTTATTTTTTGGCATTTTTACTGGCAGGCTTATATATAGAGAATAGTACCTCTCCTAATTTAAGGATGGGCAAACTGAGGAAATGCAAGTTTCACTGCCCTACCTGGGACCCATGTGTGACCTATTGGCATAAACTGTTCAAAAGAATGCTTCTAAATCACATGCTTGCATGATGGCTCTTAGTGACACTTTTTTTGTCCTAATTTTGCATATTATATAATTTTTCTATGAAAATTATAACTAAAAGAGCTTTTTAAAGTTGAATTCTGTAATGTAAAATTGCTAATATTGGGTTTCACTTTTCACTTTGGCTGGATGACTCAAAGTATTTTGTTTATCTGATACACTTTTAATCACACATAAAGCATAAGTAATAAAATATCAGTGCTTTAAATTCAGTCATGCTACTTATCTGGGTTAAATATATATATATATATAGATAGATAGATAGATATAGATATAGATATAGATATGGATAAAAATATAGCTATAGTCCTAGTCAATGTACTTAGAAAGGGTTTTAGCATAGTCTGTCTCTGAGTAATTTAACAGTCTGTATTTGATTCCTAAAAAAGTATGTTTGAAATTATCTTCCCTATTTGACTGGCTTTGTGTTATTCAATCCATCTGCCTCAACAGGGCTTGTTTTTTTTTAACAAGGAAATTAAGGTTTGTATTTTTTTCTCCTGAGTAATTGAAAAGAAGTTATATTCCTAAAGAAAATTGCTCTTACACAAAGTGTTATTTAAGATAATTTGCTATTGTGTAAAGGAAGAAAAAAAAAGACTATCAATTTTATAAAATGAATAACATATTATTTAAATAAGAATTTTTAAAAAGTGGACATAACCTAGTGAACTTTCAACAAAAACAACCATTTGGTGTACTAGACATTAAAAGCATAATAGCTTCATTCAGTTGAGGTTATTTGGACAGGCACAAAAAAGGAAAAACAAGAAAAGGAACAGTGATTCATCTTTCTAAAGTGTTCTAGAGAAATCAGAGTAGGAGTCTTAAAACCTGCCTGCTATTTTTAAGAATGAATGCAGATGGTAAATTACAGAAGTGATGTTAATTAATCCTCTCAATGAATACCTTGGCTGGATTCTGCACCCGGCCACCATTTTTTAATGCTTGATATGGTCTTTTAAAATTCATGGATCTTATATTAAGTCTGTGGTTATTATCTGAGAAAACAATATATTTACTTCAATAGTGTCACCCTCTTGCGTATGGGCTAAGTTGTTTCAATCGTGTCTGACTCTGTGCAGCATCACTGCAGATGGTGACTGCAGCCATGAAATTAAAAGACGCTTACTCCTTGGAAGGAAAGTTATGACCAACCTAGATAACATATTCAAAAGCAGAGACATTACTTTGCCAACAAAGGTTCGTCTAGTCAAGGCTATGGTTTTTCCTGTGGTCATGTATGGATGTGAGAGTTGGACTGTGAAGAAGGCTGAGTGCCAAAGAATTGATGCTTTTGAACTGTGGTGTTGGAGAAGACTCTTGAGAGTCCCTTGGCCTGCAAGGAGATCCAACCAGTCTATTCTAAAGGAGATCAGCCCTGGGGTTTCTTTGGAAGGAATGATGCTAAAGCTGAAACTCCAGTACTTTGGCCACCTCATGTGAAGAGTTGACTCATTGGAAAAGACTCTGATGCTGGGAAGGATTGGGGGCAGGAGGAGAAGGGGATGACAGAGGATGAGATAGCTGGATGGCATCACTGACTCGATGGACATGAGTCTGAGTGAACTCCGGGAGTTGGTGATGGACAGGGAGGCCTGGCGTGCTGTGATTCATGGGGTTGCAAAGAGTTGGACACGACTGAGCGACTGATCTGATCTGATCTGATGGACTGCAACCTGCCAGCCTCCCCTCTCCATGGGGGTTCTCCAGGCAAGAATACTGGAGTGGGTTTCCCTGCCCTCCTCCAGGGGGTCTTCATGGCACTGTATTAAACCTGTATCTCTTACATCTACCTGCATTAGCAGGCAGGTTCTTTACAACTAGCACCACCTGGGAAGCCCATTACCCTCTTAAGGGGGCTCAATTCTCTTACATATTTTGACACCCTAACTTCTATTGATCAGAAACTTCTGTGATCTCAAATTCTACTTCTCCTCTAAGGCCATTACATGCAATGTCTTTAGATGCAAGATAATATTCTGATGTGTTTCGAACAGAAGGGGCAGAACAGAAAAAGGACATGTGTCCTTTGAACAGAAAAGGGACATGTGTGAAAGTTTCGTGAAGCATAAAAAAGCCTGGAGTTCAATTAATTCTATTATAATTATATAAATTTGCTTATTAGGTTGGTGCAAAAGTAATTGCAGTTTTTGCATTGTTGAAATTTTCCTTTGATATTGGAATGCATTCTTAAATGTGGTTATGTATACATCATTTTAATGTGCATTTGTCACTATTTTTTTTTTTTTTGCTAATGACATTACCTGCTGTGTATTTTGTGTTTATTTTATACTATAATGTTAGACAAAAAGCAAATTCAAAGCAGTTTCTTATTCAAGTTCGGGTCGTAAAGAAGGGGAGACAACTCTAAACATCAACATCACATATGGCTCAAGAACTGCTAATGAACATATAGTGCAGTGTTGGTTCAAGAAGTTTTGCAAAGGAGATGAGACTTGAATATGCACATATTGACTGATGACTGACCTTCAGAAATTGACCAATTGAGAGCCATCATTGAAGCTGATCCTCTTATGACTATATAAGACATTGCTGAAGAACTCAGTGTTAACCACTCTAGAGTTGCTCAGCATTTGAAACAAATTGGAAAGGTGAAAAAGCTCGATGAGTGGATGCCTTATGAGCTGACCAAAAGTTTAAAAAATAGAATGGCATTTAAGTGTCATCTTCTCTTTTACTATGCAACAACCACAAACCATTTCTCGGTTGGATAGTGACGTGACAAAATGTTTATTTTATACAACAACTGGCAGTGACCACAGCTCAGTAGTTGGACTGAGAAGAAGCTCCAAAGCACTTCCCAAAGTCAAACTTATACCACAAAAGAGTCATGGTCACTGTTTGGTGGTCTGCTGCTGTTCAGTTCCAGCACTGAAAACTGCAGTGTCTAGATGGCATTGGTCAACAGAAAGGGCCCAATTCTTCTACACAAAAATGCCTGACCACATGCTGCACAACTAACACTTCAAAAGTTGAATGAATTGGACTAAGAAGTTTTACCTCATCTGCCATATTCACCTGACCTTTAGCCAACTAACACTTCTTCAAATATCTTGACAGTTTTTTGCAAGGAATATGCTTCCATAACCAGCAGGATGCAGAAAATACTTTCTAAGAGTTCATCAAATCCCAAGCATAGATTTTTATGCTACAGAAGTAAACAAATTTATTTCTTATTGGCAAAAACGGCTGATTGCAATGGTTCCTATTTGATCAATAAAAATATGCTTGAGCCTAGTTATAATGACTTAAAATTTATGATCTGAAGCCACAATTGTGCTTATAGCTAATTGTGCACCAACCTAATAGATTTGACAAATGTGCTCTAGAATACACAATACCCGTGATGGTTCTCCCAAGGTCTATTTTCCATTTCATTAGAGAATAGTCTACAAGTTTTGTGTCTCTAAATAACAATCTGTTAGTTGACAACTCTCAGTGTGAAAGGAATTATGTATGAAAGGAATTACAGCAAACAAAACAAAATCAAGTTTATTTTTATTAGCATCTATTAAAAAACTTGTTTTCATAAAACTATATACAAAGCTACTGGGTCCAATATATCTTCAATGAATGGCATTTTATACAACTGTGAAAAGAATTGCTGTTATCAAGACTAAGTTTTAGTATGATTTTAATAAAGTCATAAATATATTGTTTGAATACATGTTAATTATATATATATATATATATATATATATATATATATCTTTGCTCTTCTCTCTTTTGATCCAAAAATGGAAACTAACAATTACCTTCAAATAGAGCATCTTTCTCTTCTATTTTGCCAATACTAAATCTGGTATTTAGTATACTTCCCACCATGTCATGCTAACCTGAGACTATGGGTCTTATAATCTCATATCAAATAAACTTTCACAAGTATCCTTTTCTTAACTTGACCTCTTTGAATAATAGCCTTGACCTCTCAAACTAGAGTGAATAATATGTATGTACATGTACATATGCATATATGGTGGGTCTGTGGCAAAGAATCTGCGTGGCAACGTGGGAGATGCAGTTTTGATCTCTGGAGAAGAAAATGGCAACCCACTCTAGTATTCTTGCTTGGAAAATCCCATGGACTGAAACCTGTGAGGTTACAGTTCTTGTGGTACAAAAAGAACTGGACATGACTTAGCTATATATATATATATATATAATTTTATTTGAGATTTAAATGAACCAAGTCTAAACACACTGTAAACACCAAATGAATTTTTGTTAATTCTCTTACCCATTGATGTTTGCTTATGTGAATCCTTTAAATTATATTTTTCTTCTCGGTTCTGTTAGTTTTTAAATGACAAAAACAAAACATCAAATCAAATTTAAAATTAGAAGAACTAGGTTTAGATTCCACCACCGTTTTTCACACTGAGTAAGACTGCAAGGCAAGGTCTGTAGCCTCTTTGATATTTTAGATTTCTCATGTATACAATAGTTTTTATAATACTTAGCCACTGAATTGTGACAATTAAATAAGAAACTTTATTGATAAAGTTTAAAAATGTGCACCTCCATGATAAACAATAACCTTCTGTGAACACATTCTAAGTTATATAATTAGAAAGTATTTTCTCTAGATTAAAATATAAAATATATGAATTGTAAATGTTCACATTATAAGGAATAAAGTATGTGGAAATACTTTCATAGTTCTTGAAAACCTAATGGAAATTGCGTTTTTTTAATTTATCAATCTATTTTGATTGTATCATGTTTTTCTAACTAATTTCTATTTCATGTACTCATAAAAATACTTATTAATATTTTAAGCTAAAAATTTTATGTGAAAATAAATTATTTCATTGTATATTAAGCAATTTCTATCCAGATCTATTTGTCCTTGATACTCTTCTAAAAACTTTTATATATGTGTGTACTAGCATGAAAAAAAGGCATGGTGCCTATTCTCATAGATTCTACACATTAACTAGAAATAAGCATATATATCTTCTAAAATTATTATAATTTCAAGTTATACAAATTGAAAATATACAAGGATATGAAATTATATAACGGGAAAAAAAAAGAAACCCTGATTCTAATTGAGGAGACCAAGAAGTTCATACTCAAAGAATTAAAAGTTTAAGCTAAGAGCAGAAAGACCAGTAGGATTGGGTTCGGTTTGAGTAATGAGAGAGAAAGTTGCTTCTGGTTATGGAAAAATCATAGCTCCTTCTTTCCATGATTGTTGGTATGGCAACATTAGCAAATCAGACTGGATGTCTTAGTATGCAAAAATGAGTCTTCAATGTTATCATACCATATATGCTGTTATAATACAGAGTTGATCAGTACCACTTCTATTTTGAAATAGTACAGAATACAGCTCCTAGTGTCAAACTATTTGCAACTTATTTATGAGAATCATACTTTATATAATGCAATATAATCATGCAATTCAAGAAAATGTATGTTATATGCTAAGAGATTGATAGTTGATAAAAATTGGGAGTAAAGAAAGTTAGAGATAAAATGCCAGTGCATAAGGATTTATGAATATGCCATTTGCTTAGAATTAAAGATTCATATAAGAATAACAGAAGCTGAAAGTCAAAAGACAGTTCAGTTCAGTTTAGTCACTCAGTCGTGTCCGACTCTTTGCGACCTCATGGACTGCAGCACGCCAGGCTTCCCTATTCATCACCAACTCCCAGAACATACTCAAACTCACATCCATCACTTCAGTGATGTCATCCAACCACCTCATCCTCTGTCATCCCCTTCTCCTACCGTTTTCAATCTCTCCCAGAATCAGGGTCTTTTCCAATGGTCGGTTCTTCTCATCGGGTGGCCAAAGTATTGGAGCTTCAGCTCCAGCATCAGTACTTCCAATGAATATTTGGGACTGATTTTATATAGTATTGAATGGTTGAATCTCCTTGCAGTCCAATGGACTCTCAAGAGTCTTCTCAGCAGCACAGTTCAAAAGCATCAGTTCTTTGGCGCTCAACTTTCTTTGGAGTCCAACTCTCACATCCATACATGACTATGGAAAAACCATAGCTTTGACTAGCCAGATATTTGTTGGTAAAGTAATGTCTCTGCTTTTTAATATGCTGTCTAAATTGGTTATAACTTTTCTTCCAAGGAGCAAGCGTCTTTTAATTTCATGACTGCAGTCACCATCTGCAGTGATTTTGGAGCCCCCCAAAATAAAGTATTTCACTGTTTCCATTGTTTCTCCATCTATTTGCCATAAAGGTATGGGACAGGATTCCGTGATCTTAGTTTTCTGAATGCTGAGTTTTAAGCCAACTTTTTCACTCTCCTTGTACACTTTCATCAAGAGGCTCGCTCTTTAGTTCTTCTTCACTTTCTGCCATAAAGTCAGCATCATCTGCATATCTGAGGTTATTGATATTTCTCCCAGCAATCTTGATTCCAGCTTGTGCTTTATCCAGCCCATGAACAGCATGAAAAAGACAGTTATCTGGCCACATATCTTGAACTCTATCCTGTAGTTAGTGACAAACTACTGAAGGTTTTAGAATCTGTTCTATAAGCCATTATGGGGAAAAAAAAATTCTCTGATCTATAGAGATTGCTCAGTTCAGCAATACGAATCTAAAACTATGTTAGCATTATATAAAACAAAAGATTGTTTTTCTTTTTCAAAGTACTCCCAGTATAATAAAGACAAATAATCATTCTTATCTACATGCTATTTTATTTGCATGTAATCAATGATTCTACATTTTAATGGATATGATTATTGCATAGAAACTGATACCTGGTTGAAGTTCTACAAACTATTTTTCACTCAAAATATCTAACATTCTTTCCAAAGACTGGTTCCAAATTGGGAAAGGAGGACATAAAGGCTGTATATTGTCTCCCTGCTTATTTAACTTAAGTGCAAAGTAAGTCATGCAAAATGCTGG
This sequence comes from Bos indicus, assembly GCF_029378745.1. Classification (NCBI taxonomy): domain Eukaryota; kingdom Metazoa; phylum Chordata; class Mammalia; order Artiodactyla; family Bovidae; genus Bos; species Bos indicus. The sequence goes on along the minus strand of NC_091768.1, from coordinate 5,908,732 downwards.
GCTGGATGAAGCACAAGCTGAAATCAAGGTTACTAGGAGAAATATCAATAAACTCAAACATGCAGATATCACCGCCCTTATGGCAGAAAGGGAAGAGGAACTATAGTGTCTCTTGATGAATGTGAAAGAAGAGAGTGAAAAAGCTGACTTAAAACTCAGCATTCAAAAAACGAAGATCATAGCATCTAGTCCCATCCCTCCATGGAAAATAGATGGAGAAACAATGGAAACAGTGATAGACTTTATTTTCCTGGGCTCCAAAATCACTGCAGATGGTAACTGCAACCATGAAATTAAAAGGCACTTGCTCTTTTGAAGAAAAGCTATGACCAACCTAGGCAGCATATTAAAAAGCAGGGACTTTACTTTCCCAACAAAGGTCCATCTAGTCAAAGCTATGCATTAGTCATGCATACATGTCAGAGTTGGACTATAAAGAAAGCTGAGTGCTAAAGAATTGATGCTTTTGAACTGTGCTGTTGGAGAACACTCTTGAGAGTTTGTTGGACCTCAAGGAGATCCAACCATTCAATCCTACATGAAATCAATCCCAAATATTCATTGGAATGACTGATGCTGAAGTTGAAACTCCAATAATTTGGCCACATGGTGTGAAGAACTGACTTGTGGGAATAGACCCTGATGCCAGGAAAGATTGAAGGCAGTAGAAGAAGAAAACAGAGGATGAGATGGTTGAATGGCATCACCAACTCGATGGACATGAGTGTGAGCAAGCTCTGGGAGTTAGTGATGGACAGGGAGGCCTAGAGTGCTGCAGTTCATGGGGTCACAAAGACGCGGACATGACTGAGTGACTGAACTGAACCTTCCTCCAGATATGGAAAAATGGAAATAAGACAACAATTCAGATCTCAGATTAAAGACTTCTAAAGACTATAAAGGTGACCTCTACTGCTTTTCTGTCATTGAGGGATATCATCCTTCCCTAATTTTATTAGGTTTTAGTGCAGTGCATGAAAATATATGTATTCTCTCTTCTTTCCTAGTTTTTAATATATTGTACTATGTAATATAGTCATAAAATAAAGCTTTCTATTCTAACTTGGGTGCCCAATACATTGTCCCAATTTAGCTTACAGCCACTGAATGGCACATTAATGGCTAAGTGGATTAAAATTTAAAAAACAATATTAAAAAATAAAAGTCACATTTATCAGAAAGAAGATCATTTTTCCTACCACGTTCCTGATTGTTTCCTAATAATTAATTGGAATATCATCATAGATTAATACAAAACTACTTAAAGTTTGAATTCTACAAAGAAAAATTATTTAGAGCAATCAGAAATTTTTAAACAATTTAAAATCATATTTTCCTTAGTGCAATATTACCAGTATTAGAGATATGAATGCAATCTAATGTGTCAAAGGGATGTGAATGCATTTTTAAGATTTTAATATTATAATCTACTCATAGGAAATGAAAAAAATATAAATTCTTTCACTTAGTCACATAGGAATGCAATTTTTATTTTTATATTTGCTTTTGTGTTTTAGTATTTGTCATACAGAGAGCTCTGACAATGGAGATAATCTCACACATATAAGTAACAATGAATAATTTGACAATGATCAGTTACATGTGTAGTATGTTCTAGAGGAGGAACAATATAAAATTTAGTACCATGCCTCACCATTTTACTATAAAGACAAAGTAAAATAAAACACATTATCTAAGACAATATGGAAAAGTAGGACTCTAATTAAAGTTTATAAATAATTTCAGATCGTTCACAGTTCCTTTGAGTAATTATTTCTATTTGAGATCACTTTTACAATGTATTGCTAAATATTAGTACCTTGTGACAATTTATTTGCAAGTAATTTTAGAATTTAAATATGTACAAGTGCACAGAAATAATACATCTATGAAATTTCATAAAGTTGAGAAATCTGCATAACCAGCAAAAACAGCAGAAAATAAAGCATTGCCAGAATGCTCACATTGCCTCTCTTTCTGTCTCCTACCAGAACGTAAAGGAGAAGTTAGAGAAAGCTTTGGAAAGAGCATGCAGACAAGGAGAAAGCAATCACTATATCATCGAGCATCAGTGGAAGGAGAGATCTCTCCACCTAAATTAAAGGTTTATTTTAAAAGATAATAAGAATAAGCAGAAGAGGACCAGATTCAGATAACTCAGAAATGCATGCAAAAGTGTTGTTTCTATGCAATTGAACTTATTTTGTCATCTTCTAGGTGCATCCCTGACATTATTTTGTTCTATAACTGTATTAAAAAATATTGTAATTGCAAAACTCTTTAAAGTCAACCTTCTAAAATATAAACCATACTAAATTACATCAAAAGTAGGAGTACTCTATGTACAAAGAAGAAATATAAGAGAGCTGAGATTTAAACTATAATTTTGTCTAAATTAGTATACAAACCTTATTTCCAACTCACATTATGTATCATTATAGTAAACATGAAGCTTGGACATATATAATACATATATTATCAGTACTACTCATCGAGTTTACTTTGGGCAACTAGTCCACCATTTTTATTATTGTTTTTGTTTGTTTTGCTTGTTTGTGGGTTTCAATTTATACACACACACACACATACATACACGTTTCAGTAAGAAATGAAATTGCAAAACAGGACTGTAGAGTACCAGGAAATGCTGGATGAGCAGAGCTTATGAAATACAGGATCATTCCTAGTGCAAAGACACTTATACAAGAAGTGCTGGGTCTCATGGGCCATAAATGAACAGTATGCATTAAAATAACTGCACTTAAGATATACTGTGGAATGAAACACTTTAACACAAACTTTGTCCCTTCCACGCTTAGCTCTAGAACTTGGTGTGAATAAAACATTTTTCTCTGCTAGTGGTGTTATAGGCATACTGGAAAACTGAAAAGATCATTGATTTTTCATAAATATAGCACATCTGGACAACCACTCAAGTTCATTCATTTCTCTATTGTGCCTGTGTATATGTTTCAAAATAATCATTAAACCCTAAAATACAGCCACTGAAATGAAGACTGGAGATACAACGTAGATATATATTCCAACTGAATGGAGATTCTAAAATATCAGTTAACCAAACGTCTAAAACAAATAAAACAAAAAGAAAAACCTGACTTCTCTTCTCACTACCTTCCACCTTCATGGACCTTTACCACCTTCTTTTAAATTTGGTTTCCTCTTTCTTTGGCAGAAAGGCAGGAGTAAGAAAAAATCATATTATTGGTGTGTTTGCACATAGCTTTTGTAATTTTTATCAAAATCTTCTAAACTTATTTTTATATAGTCATAAATGTTCATTATTTTTACCTCAGGCATAAGGAAACAAAGTTCTTCCTTCAAGAGAAAATAAAAATCAATATATGCAAGCATTTAAACTCAGTGCTTTCTTACTAAAATATGGATGTGTGTTCTCAAAAATAAACTTTATCTTAGCATGGTCAATTTTTGGTTTCAAAACTTCCTTAATTTAATAAATTTATGCTTTACTAAAACTAGAAATTATTCAAAAGTATCAAAACAACTTAAAAGATGTCATGTGTTTTAATAATATACTGAATCATAAAACATAAATAACATAAGAAAGATATATTTTACCAGCATTTGATAAGACAGTAATCTGGCAGAGTGACCTTAGTATACTGTAGGAAGCAAACACTGTGTCTACATCTTAACTCTTTGTTAAATTATCCATTACTTGGGGGATGCAAATAAATATTCTATATAAAATGTTTAAATGTTTAATTTATGAATATATGTTCATATATATATATATACACACAAGGAAATATCCCAAGATCTAAATATTTTAAGCCTATATGTATTACTTTTAGCTTAATTAAATTTTGTATTCTGAGACTATTTTCTGCCGTGTCAGTAAACAAGGATGTCATATTCACCAGTAATTTCAGCCCTCCAATGTGAGCTAATGAACTTTGAAAGAACTCCAAAACAAGAATATCTGCCATCAAGCAGACATCAGATAATAGCCACTCCCCAAACTGAGCCATGAAGAGAGGAATCTCAGGATATGAAAATACAGGAAACTGGCCCAGTAAATTGAGGTGCAAATCAATGAAAGATTTCAGTGAGCCCAAATTCTTGCATTTGTCCAATCAAAGAAAAGCACTGAATTCCTTAACTTGGGGGATGTTCCCTGATAGCTTAGTTAGTAAGAATCTTCCTGCAATACAAGAAACCCCGGTTCAATTCAGGAAGATGCACTGGAGAAAGGAAAGGATACCTTTCACCTACCACTCCAGTATTCTTGGGCTTCCCTTGTGGCTCAGCTGGTAAATAATCTGCCTGCAATGTGGGAGACCTGGGTTCAATCCATGGGTTGGGAAGATCCCCTGGAGAAAGGAAAGGATACCCATTCCAGTATGCTGGCCTGGATGGACTGTATAGTCCATGAGTTGCAAAGAATCAGACATGACTGAGAGACTTTCACTTTCACTTTTCTTAACTTGGGATATCTGGTTTTCTTTAATTAAAAAACAACAACAACAACAACAACAACACAACCTTTCACCATTCAGACTACCTGCTCTTTGTTGCTAAACTTCTATACAACCTGGATCCTCCCTCACCTCCTCAGAGCAGTTCTCTCAGGTTTACTTGAGATGCTGTCTTCCAGACTTAAAGTCCTAAAAATTCCCACCAAATAAAACATAACTCTCAGCTTTTAGGATCTAAAATTGTTTAAGTTGACAATTATATTAACATGTATGTTAAAATACATTCTTTAAACATAAAAAATTTGTGTTTTAAGTTTTAACTTTATATTATTTTTTAAAGAAGAGATATTTTTCATCTTTCACATCAAAATATTAGTGCAATATTATCAGTAATGAAGCTGCTAGCTTTAGATTGGGACTTGAACCCACGTGACCAGAACTTGAACCTACCTAAAACCCAGTGTGGAACTCTAACCCACATGGCTGGGACTTGAATCCGGCCAAAAACCAGAGTACTTGATTACAGGACCTAATGAAGCTCAGGACCTTGATGTCTCATTGCAGAAGTAATTCAGTTCAACAAAGTGGTAGTTAATAAGTGGTTTTATTTAGAGCAAAACATAATCCACAGAGTGTGAGCGATCACAGAAGGTGAGTCTCGCCACCTTGAAATTTGGCTTGGTAATATCACAGGCTAATGACTGGGAGGATTATGCCAACTATTTTCAGGAAGGGGTGGAAATTTCAAGGAACTGGGCCACTGCCCAATTTTTGGTCTTTTGATGGCTCCTTGGAACTGTCATGGCTTCTCTGGGTGTGTCATTTACCTTGCCAGCTGAGGATCAAAGTCTAGTCCAAGTTGACATGTCTGCCATATTGGGCCCATTTGCTTCTAATCAGTTTATATTGTATCCTTGGGCTATGTCATTCTTTCAAAAGTTGTGCCCTGCCCCCTTCCTTCCTAATTCAGCATTGTTTATAAATTTATAAGATCATTAAAAAAAAATAAAACTGACATTAATTTAGCACAATTTGACTTAGCACAAAACAATTTAAAATATAACAAATGTTGAGAGTTAAATGTTTTGTTTTGATTCTTGAAAGTGAAGAGGAACTAAAAAGGTTCTTGATGAAAATGCAAGAGGAGAGTGACAAAGTTGGCTTAAAGCTCAAGGTTCAGAAAACTAAGATCATGGCATCTGGTCCCATCACTTCATGACAAATAGATGGGGAAACAGTGGAAACAGTGGCTTACTTTATTTTTCTGGGCTCCAAAATCACTGCAGATGGTGATTGCAGCCATGAAATTAAAAGATGCTTACTCCTTGGAAGGAAAGTTATGACCAACCTAGATAATATATTAAAACGCAAAGACATTACTTTGCCAACAAAAGTCCATCTAGTCAAGGCTATGGTTTTTCCAGTAGTCATGTATGGATGTGAGAGTCGGACTGTGAAGAAAGCTGAGCACCGAAGAATTCATGCTTTTGAACTGTGATGTTGGAGAAGACTCTTGAGAGTCCCTTGGACTGCAAGGAGATCCAACCAGTGCATTCTGAAGGAGATCAGTCCTGGGTGTTCATTGGAAGGACTGATGCCTCATAACTTCATGGAAAATAGATGGGGAAACAGAGGAAACAATGTCAGACTTTATTTTTTGGGAGTCCAAAATCATTGCAGATGGTGATTGCAGCCATGAAATTAAAAGACGCTTTCTCCTTGGAAGGAAAATCATGACCAACCTAGATAGCATATTGAAAAGCAGAGACATTACTTTGCCAACAAAGGTCCGTCTAGTCAAGGCTATGGTTTTTCCAGTGGTCATGTATGGATGTGAGAGTTGGACTGTGAAGAAAGCTCAGTACCGAAGAATTGATGCTTTTGAACTGTGCTGTTGGAGAAGACTCTTGAGAGTCTCTTGGACCTCAAGGAGATCCAACCAGTCCATTCTAAAGGAGATCAGCCCTGGGTGTTCATTGGAAGGACTGATACTAAAGCTGAAACTCCAATACTTTGGCCACCTCATGTGAAGAGTTGACACATTGGAAAAGACTCTGATGCTGGGAGGGACTGGGGGCAGGAGGAGAAAGGGACGACAGGGGATGAGATGGCTGGATGGCATCACTGACTCGATGGACATGAGTTTGAGTAAACTCTGAGAGTTGGTGATGGACAGGGAGGCCTGGTGTGCTGCAATTCATGGGGTCACAAAGAGTTGGACACGACTGAGCAACTAAAGTGAACTGAAAACCTTATGAAAAGTATTTTAAATAGTGCCTGCCTTTTTCTCATTTTATGTGTTATGATATTGAGAGAGCTTCATTTCTATGTCTTCATGAATTGTGGGGCTTCCCAGATGGTGCTAGTGGTAAAGAACCCATTTGCCAATGCTGGAGACACAGAAGATGCAGATTCGATCCCTGAATTGGGAAGATCCCCTGGAGGAGGGAATAGCAACCCACTCCTGTATTCTTGCCTGGAGAATGCCCATGGACTGAAGAGCCTGGTGGGCTACAGTCCATAGAATTACAGTCCATAGAATAGAGTTGAGCATGACTGAAGCAATTTAGTGTGCACACAAGCATGTGAATTGTTACACTTTTTTCTAGGTTTGGATTAGCTTTCCAGCATTTCACCCTTTCTGATTTCAAATTCAGGAATTATATCTGAGAGTTCCTTTGATGTAAGAAATTTGCCTTGCTCTTCTCTCTGAGATATCATTATATTTTTAGTTACAAACATCTATCTTAACTAATCTTTGGAATCTGATTGCAAATTTCACAGTGGCAACATTTTTTATATTAGTGGCTTCACCAGATGGCTAACATTAATCAAGGTATTCCATTTTCTGAATTCATGAAACAAATCTTTGTTGGCAGAAAAAATAATATTCCCAAATTCTCTTTCAATCTCTTTGTAATTCTCATTTTATTCACTTTTGCAACTGACTTACATGCTTTGACCAGAATTCTAGCCAGAGATTGGAATTTTCTTTGTGGAAGTATTTATTCCAATATAAAAGTACCTACTCCACTTCAACCATAAGCTGCCTTATGTTCCTAGTGTAATGTAAACTAAAACATATTGAAGAGTTTACCCTGTTTTAATGTTCCTCAGACTTTTTCAATACAGTTCATATCTTAATTTCATGCAAGCCTAAATCAAGCCCTATATTTGCTTTACTGTTGCCAATTTTTTTTTCATTGCATATATGATATACATGTTTCAATACCATTCTCCTAAATCATCCCACCCTCTCCCTCTCCCACAGAGTCCAAAAGACTATTCTATACATCTGTGTCTCTTTTGCTGTCTCGCATACAGGGTTGTCATTACCATCTTTCTAAATTCCATATATATGCATTAGTATACTGTATTGGTGTTTTTCTTTCTAGCTTACTTCACTCTGTATAATAGGCTCCAGTTTCATCCATCTCATTAGAACTGATTCAAATGTATTCTAAATTTTTAATGGCTGAGTAATACTCCATTGTGTATATGTACCACTGCTTTCTTATCCATTCATCTGCTGATGGACATCTAGGTTGCTTCCATGTACTGGCTATTATAAACAGTGCTGTGATGAACATTGGGGCACACATGTCTCTTTCAATTCTGGTTTCCTCAGTGTGTATGCCCAGCAGGGGGACTGCTGGGTCATATGGAAGTTCTATTTCCATTTTTTTTTTTTTTTTTTAAAGGAATCTCAACATTGTTCTCCATAGTGGCTGTACTAGTTTTCATTCCCACCAACAGTATTTTAAAAACTTACCACAACTAATTTCACTTCTAGAATTGTCAAATTTTGTCTCTGTTTTACACTTCTATCCATGATGGTCAATTTCTTTTTTTGATAATCCATTTCTGTAAAATATCTAAAGAGTTCCCAGTAAGATACAAGAGAGTAATACAATGAAATGTTCTGCTGTCTGTGCATGAACTATATACAGATGAACAGTGATCATTCTCCAAAATAATTTAAAAGAAGTGACATGATTAGTTACTAAAAGGATGGGTATTTGTTATTTACATATTGATTCATGGGCTAAAGATTTAGCAGGAAAGTGCATGCTCTATGCAAATATTTATAGCTAATATACTATTATAAAATAAATTTAACAGTGTTGTTGAGGGTATGGTTTTATTTTATTTAAATATTATTCTTGTATATCATGATCATTCAAAGTGTTGAATGCTATACACTACATATAAGCTTCATAATCTATACAGCATGAAGGCAAGGAAATTATTAAACATAAAATAGTTCATTACATTTTATTGCAGGGCTATATACAATGTGTTATCAGAATCTAAGAGAGAAAGCAGTTTCCAGAAATGTCAAAGCAGTTTTACTAGATGATAAAAAAGATAATAGTTAATAAGCACTTTAAATACCAGGATAGGATCAAACACTTCTATATTCAACTTTAAATATTATTTAGAGTAATATCAAAGCATGTTTTTATAGATAGATACTTATAAACATCACACTGTAAATTACTAAACATTAGATATCTTAGAGATACCTGGAGAGCAAAGAATTGAGTAGCCAAAACTTGAAGGAAACGAACATTGGGCGAGTTCAGTTTTCTTCAGTTCATGTTCCTTAAAGAAATTTACCAATACATAGAGATGGGAGCTGTGAGGCTATGAAGTTGGTTGAAAGAGGTGGCAAGTAGTTATGGCCCCAAAATGAGTTTTCCCACAGTTTTACATGTTTGGGAGAGAATAATTGGGTTCAAGGACAAATCAGTTATGGAACCTCTGGTGTATACCCCAGTCAGGACCCTGGAAATTATATGGTCTTAATGTACTTCTTTAGTAGAAATTAAGCAAATGAACTAACACAGTTAACCATAATACAGCTTTAAACAGTTCTTTAAAAAAAAATAAAGATTTAAATGATTGCTCATGCTCTAACTGGCAGCCATATTGAACAATCAAATTCATTTCAGGAGAAGGTAATACTAACCAGAGCTTGCATCATTGTGATAAATATTTTATTCACTATATATTGTATTGGAATCAAACTTGCATGTTGGGTGATAAGAACAAATGATTAAAAACCAAGAAAAGAATATGAAGAGATAAACACTGAAATTCAGACACTGAGTTACAATAAATGTAATTAATAAGTACACAAAAGATTTGTGACCCCAAGGACTATACATTCCATGGAATTCTTTAGGCCACAATACTGAAGTGGGTATCCTTTCCCTTCTCCAGGGGATCTTCCCAACCCAGGGATTGAACCCAGGTCTCCTGCATTGCAGACAGATTCTTTACCAGCTGAGCCACAGGGAAGCCCAAGAATGGGTAGCCTAGAGTGGATAGCTACCACTAAAATGGGTAGCCTATCCCTTCTCCAGCAGATCTTCCTTACTCAGGAATCGAATCAGGGTCTCCTGCATTGCAGGTGGATTCTTTAAGAACTGAGCTATCAGGGAAGCCCAATTAATTTATAGAGAATTTTATTAGAGAACTACATTCTAAAAATTAATAAAATGGACTTCTAGTTTTAGTGTAGAAATGTGGGAGCTAGGTAGAATGTCACTCCCATGCATAAAACAAGCTTAAAATGGAAAGACTCAAAAAAACTCCTCATAAACTTATGAAAAAAATTGAGCTCACAGGGCAGATTATCTGACCAAAATGTGGACAGTGACAGAAGTCTTTAGAAAGCGATGGGGACTAAACATGTGTTTACCTGGGGCTTGTGTTTGTGCTTTAACACCATATAATCATATAGAGCAACCAAACTAGAACAACATATAGGTCTACTGGAGACTTAAATGGGCTTGCTTTACAGGATAAAAGCTCTGAAGACCACAGAAGCCTCGGGTGCTCATACCAGCAGAAAACTTCAAATCTTGTATTAAGAAACAGAAGTCATTACATGAAGCCAACCTCTTGAGTAGATTAACAAGCATCTCACACTAAAACCAAAACAGGATGAAAGTTGTACTAGTTTCTCTCTCATATATGTATATACCATGTTTTTCCAGATTTCAAAACTAAAATAAAATACAAAATAAATCAAAAAGTAAGAAAAAAAAAGCAGAATCTGAAAACACAGGGCAATAACCAGAACAACATACAAATGACAAAAATACTAAAACTATCAGAGAGGAAATTCAAAATAATTGTGATATTTATCTTAAAAGTTCTAATGGAATAGGCAAACTCTTGATTGTTCACTTCAGCAGAGAGATAGAAACTACAAGAATCAAATGTGATTGCTAAAACTGAAACAATCTATTCAAACTAAAACATTATCTTTGATAGGCTTGGTCATTTACTGACCAAGGAAAGAATGAACATAAGTTGACAGATAATGCCAAAATGGAATGCAATGAGAAAATATAGGGTAAAAACAAAAAACACAGAAAAGAATATCCAATAGCTGGCCAAGAGCAAACCATGACATTATGTGTCCTGGAATTTCTGAAGAAGAGAAAGAGTAAATAAGGAAAATGACACATTTGAAGAGATTATATTTGAGAAATAACAAAAATTAATGGCAGACATAATACCACAGATCCAACAGTCTCAAAGTACACCAAGCATGATAAACACAAAAATAAAAACAAAACCGAAATGAGAAAAGTGAAAACAGAATAAACGGATACACATTTATGTTTTAACTACTAAAAACAAAAAATTAGATCTTGAAAAATAATTTCATATAATTTACAGAAGTTTTCCCATCTGAAACCATGAGACAAGTAGACAATGAAGCAACAGCTTTAAAGTCTTGGAAAATATGTCCAAACATAATTATATATCCAACAAAAAAGTATCTTTAAAAAGAGAAGGTGAAGTTTGCTTTTATCAAACAGATAAGAGCTTAGGAACTTTGTTACACCAGGCATACACTACAAGAAATGTTTAGGGGAATTTTTAGGTGGAATAAATTTTGCATACATCATAAACTTGGATGTTTGCAAAGAAGGGAAAAGTGACAAAATTGGAAAAATGAAGGCAAAATGTAATTTTCCATATTTTGATTGCTGCAAAATATGTTTCAATGAGTAAACAATTAATTGTACATCTTATGTTTACAAGGAGATGTTAAATAAATGGCTACAATAATGGCACAAAGAATGGGAAGGAGAAATTTGTAATGTACTTTTATAAGATCTTTATACAACATATGAAACAGTGTGATAAAATTTAAACATGAACTGTTATGCCTGAAAGAGAACTTTAATTCATATAAAATGTGAAATTGTGAAGATGGAAAATATAATGGTGAAAAAGAATTGTATTTGTATATAGTTAGGTTCTTTAGGCAATATGCATTCTTACATATTAAGAGGATTTAGTATCGCCTAAATCATGTTACAACTATATATTACTAATTGTATTTATAATCTATCTTCTGTAATTATAAAATATTTAAGAAGCAAATATTCACTAAGAAAATTGTTAAGCTAATTAAAGTTTGTACATATCAACTTCAAAATTTAACTATTAAGGAAACAAATTCAATGATACAAGTTTGGTTTTAAAAACATTTTTATTTTGTTCATCACATAAACAGGGGGAAACGCATATTGGAATGAATGTTGCCAACGTGGTGAAGTAAAAGGAGTTTATTATTCTCAAAGCTTCCACATTATAGTTGGCCCTCTGATGCATTCAAGTGATTTCATGACAGGATTTTCCATTTTTCTTCTCTTAAACCGCCTGAGTTTGCATAGTCACAAAGTAGAGAGAGTGTATGTAGATTGTATGTATGCACATATGTGTGACTTTGGGGTTATGGAATTAAATAAAGACAATTTCATCCTTGCAATAAAAATAATACTCCCTTCTTGGAAAAAAACACACACAGGGTGGATATTGACTCTTTTTCTTTTCTTTTCTTCTTAACTTTACAATATTGTATTGGTTTTGCCACATATCAACATGAATCCACCACAGGTATACACGTGTTCCCCATCCTGAACTCTCCTCCCTCCCCCGTCCTCCCTCCCCGTACCATCCCCTGGGTCATCCCAGTGCACCAGCCCCAAACAACCAGTATCATGAATCGAGCCTGGACTGGTGACTCGTTTCATATATGATATTATACATGTTTCAATGCCATTCTCCCAAATCATCCCACTCTCTCCCTCTCCCACAGAGTCCAACAGACTGTTCTATACATCAGTGTCTCTTTTGACTATTTTTCTTATAATTGTTTTTGTTCTACTCACTCACAATTTATAACTTTGACTATATGTATTCACAATCTCTCATTTTCCTTGTATTCCTAAAGAACTGACATTATTTTGTTTGCATGCTGATCGAAGTTAAAACAGGCTAACAACATCATTGAAATTACTTCTATATAAAACTTAATTCCTTAACACATGCAATGAGTACACATTGAGATAACTGTTTCAAATATTGTATTAGCAGTAACATATTTTTATATTATTCTCAGTGAATATTTGATTTCTAAATATCAAAGAATCAGATTCCCTTGTGCTACTGTAGAATATTTTGTTTCCCTTTACAGAAAATGCTTTCAGATGGCAGTTCTGCCAGGATATAGGTTAGAAGATTAATTGAAATATTCAAATCAATGATTTAAAAGTATATGAACTTAAAGACTAAATAATTGCTATTACACATGGTAGTTTATAAGTTATTAATGACATAGCTCAACTTAAAAACTATTAATAAAATATTATATTTTATTATTTGACGGCGCTCATCAATTTTTCACAATTTTTAAAATTTAGAATAAACCTATATAGTATAAACTTTTATTTTTTTATTATTTTTTTTAAATCAGATGAATTTTATTTAGTAAAAATGACTGCAAGTTAACACCTTGCATTAAGGAAGAAAATCCTAGATAGATAGTGACTGACCACATAGAAAAGAATCCTAGGCTTACCCTAGAACTCAAGAATTCTGAGGGACACAAGACAGCAATGTAGGGTTCTTGTGAAATCAATGCTGAGCAAAACAAAACAGATAGTTTTTAGGCTGGTTGTTTTTTTAAGTATTAGTCTTTAGCCATGTAAAGACTTATAGAAATAAAAATATTATGGGTCATCTTGGATAAGGGGATATTCAATGATATTGCACTGGGAGTTGTCTATCTGTAAGGACAGTGTAAGGGAAAACTAAAGACTCATTATTTTCAACAAGATCTGAGTGTATTAAATTAGTTTCCACAGAGTCACTCTCACATTTTCTTTACTCTTATTTTAAGAAAGTCTTTAAAAAGACACAAGTGGAATTTTTTAAATCAAAGCTATTTTTTTTTTTAATTTTAGAGAATCTCCAAAATGAGAATTACCAAAGTGTGACAAGGGCTTTAATCATGGAGCTGTGATTCAGGAGATTTGGATAGTTAAATTTGGATAGTTAAATAGTTAAATTTGGAACCTTAAATGTTCCCCTTTAGCAAATTTTAGCCTTAGTATGATAAATAATTTTAAGGCTTGGTTTAAACTATTCTCATCTTACTAATGTACATTTTTTTAAAATATTTGGGATTATGGCTTTTATCATTTGCATTTTTATTCTTTACTTAGATGATTTATTGCTTTTATTTTTCTTTTTAAAAAGTTTTCTATCCTTGCTATTATTATTTTTAAAACATTATTTTTTCATTTATATCATCGGAAAGATATTTTAAAAAAGCAATTATGAAGTTTTGACAAGCAGTGATTACACTTAATACCAGATGACAATGGAAGTTTCAGTACCTATCTGGATTCAAGTCCCTTTAAATGAGCTTGCTATTGTCAAATAACTTTCAAAGTCTGTATTATCCAATTAAAAGTAAGGATTTCACAAATACATAGAGACTAATAACTGTATGATTATATAAAGAGTTTATCCCTAGAGTCTGCTCAACCCAAATAACCTACAAGACAGTGAGCCAGAGATAGCACTTAATTTACAAGCAATATTGATTAATATGGGTCATATCTGAAGGGATTATTAACTAATTAATTAAAACAATCTTTCTCTTAAGCAGAAACATGTAAAAATGCCAATGATGTGGCTAAAAATCTCTACCAAAATTTCTAAAGTTATAAAAAAGAGGGTTTTAATTTTCTATTCAATAGAAAATGAGAATCACACCTAACTCTCCCCTAAAAGGATGCTTCCAAGGCATCCTTCTGTAAGAACTCTTCTCACTCAATATCTTGCAAGAATGTTTCTATTTTTTAAAGAAGAAATTTTGGGAGCTTATCAGCAGTACATTTAACTGAGATTGGCTGGTAATAATCTAGACTGTGACCCATACAACCTTATTTAGCAAAAAAAAAAAAAAAAGTCTACGAAACATTTAATTCATGAATTATTAATGAAAACCATGTGTTGCTTACACTCAGATTCACATTTCCAAATAAGCTAATGATATTTTCATCTTTTTAATTAGGATATTTCACATTTTATATTTATTAACATTGTAAATCATGTCACTAACTAAACTATCTCGAACTAAAATGTCACAAACTAAAATATCTCACTGAAAATCAATAAAACAAATTCACAACCTCTCACTTACTGCATGTACCGTGTATTTCCCCTTTCTTTCTTCCTGCTGTCCTTGTTTCTTTTCTTTCTTTATCTTTTTGGTAAGTGCTTTTGTGTGTGTCTTTATCTCACCTTTTAGATCCCATTAGTATCACATTTACAACATTTTATGCAAATTGTTTCAGTCTGTTGAACACTTGCCTGACATTATTTGATATTATTTAATATTGAAATGAGAGGCCAGATACATTTTAAAAAATCTACTGAGGTCTATTTTTATTCTATCTATTTGTATTGGCCACAAGAGACTTTTGAAACTAACAGGAGAAAATGCTGGCATTAGTATTCAAGCAAGAAAAAGAAGGAAGTGGAGGAAGAGGAGAGGAAAAAGGAGGCAGAGAGTGCAGGCAGAGGGAAAGGGCAGGAGAAAGAAAGGAAAATGTTCTGAAATTACTCACTTTAATATGTCAGAGTCACCA
The DNA here is from genome assembly GCF_029378745.1 of Bos indicus. Classification (NCBI taxonomy): domain Eukaryota; kingdom Metazoa; phylum Chordata; class Mammalia; order Artiodactyla; family Bovidae; genus Bos; species Bos indicus. The sequence continues at coordinate 5,893,305 of NC_091768.1, read as the reverse complement.
CAGGCTACAAAATCCCCAAGGTGACCAGACAAACTAGATTTGAACCAAGTTCAAGATACTTTATTAATTCAATGCTTTTATCACATTTATTCAGTAGTTTAGGCTTCCCAAATGGCTCCTACTTTAAGAATCCTCCTGCCAAGAAAGAAAAGGCAGGAGACACAGGTTTGGTCTCTGGGTTGGGACCATCTCTCAGAGTAGGAAATGGTAACCCACTTCAGTATTCTTGCCTGGGTAATCCCATGGACAGAGGAGCCTGGTGGGCTACAATCCAGAGTCACCAAGAGTTGGATGCGATTGAGTAAGCACATTCATTCAGTAATTTACTTTTTAAGAAGAATTTAAAAAAACTACTAATTACAGACAACTGTCCTCTAATATTCCATAATACTAAATTATGAATGGATTGGAATTCTTTCCCCAGAAGAGAAGATAATCCCTAATATTTAATATTAATATGTAATCACTTCATTTGTTATAGTTTTATGATTTCTAGGAGTAGGCACAATAGAAAATTTGTAATAAAGTTACTTAAATAAAAGTGTTATACTTTCAGGTCTGTCAATTAAATTGGCTCAAACTGTTTCAGCTTGTTAGGCTAAGTGTTCAAAAGGATTATTCTGTCAAGATCTCAGCTATTCAACAAAGGAAATAAGATAGAAAACCTTTGGGCTTTGATTATCTACAATTTTTTTTTTTTTTGTAAGAAAGAAGTCTAATATGAAACGTATAAAAACAGTTATCCACTGGCTATTTTTGATCATTGTAATGATCATCTTCTGGTATATCATATTTTCACTTATGCTATTTTTTTGTCTACTCAAAGCCAGTACCGGTGTCCCTTGTGGCTCAACTAATAAAGAATCTGCCTGCAATGAGGGAGATCTGGGTTCAATCCCTGTGTTGGAAAGATCCCCTGGAGAAGGGAAAGGCTATCCACTCCAGTATTCTGGCCTGGAGAATTCTATGGACAGCATAGTCCATGGGGTTGCAAAGAGTCAAATATGACTGAGTGACTTTCACTACATAAAGCCAATAGAAGATACATGAGAGCAGAGTACTTTCTTTTTCCCCTGATGTATACTCCAAACCTAAAACACAGTCTTGCCCATAAAATTGTTTATCAAATATTTATTCAATGAATTAATTAAAGATAGACATAATGTTACTCACCAGACAATAAAAACTGACAAGAGGAAGAAACTTAGTTCAGAGATTGAATGCGGTTTTGCAGAAGAAATATTCTAATGGGTTTCAGATCAGGAATAATTCCCATAAAATCCTAAATTGCAAATGGTAGATAGTTTCATTTTTACCAACAGTGACAGTTCCTTGAAACATATGACTCAGTGACCTCAATTCTCTCAAGGAAAAAAAAAAAAAAAAAGTGTATGATAATTTCTTAAACTTTGACTCCTTGTTTGCTACTCTTCCTTCTAAATTTCAATATTGTTTATTATCAGAGAATATGAATTTTAGACAGTAAGTAGTTTCATATTCATGAAGTCATCTACTAATATAATCTAAATCCAAGACAAATAAAAGTGGTTTCAAAATTGATACCAGTTTCATAAACATGAACCTGACCAACTTCAAAGTGTGCAGTTATGATAATGAAACATACATTTTTTAAAAAATTTGCTTCCAAATTGAGAATGTTTGCTGTCTGCTGAAATTTCCCATCGGCTTATCACCAACTCATACCAAAGATTAAAATATTTGATATGGCTGATAAAACCCTATATAGTCTATAATCTAGTGGTATTTGCAAATCTTCTCACATCTCTATCCTTCTTGCTTCCTAGGCTCTAAATACTGAGTCAGAGTCCCCAAATAATAATCCCTGATGATACAGGATCTTTGGATTTGATATTCTTTTTGCCAAGGATTGTTTTTATGCTTATTTTTTATTTAACTCATCCTTTCAAATTTAAAACACTTATAAACTAAAATGTCTTCCTTTTAAATTGTTTAAATTGTATATATATATACACTTCCAGGTGGCGTTGGTGGCAAAGAACCTGCCTGCCAATGCAGGAGACTTAAGAGACTGGCGGGTCACTTCCTGGGCCAGGAAGATCCCCTGGAGAAGGGAATGGCAATCCAGTTCAGTGTTCTCTTTGTCCATGGAGAATCCCATGGACAGAGGAGCCCGGCGGGCTACAGTCCACAGGGTTGCAAAGAGCCGGACACAACTGAAGAACAGCATGAAAGCACATACATATTTACTTTAAACTCTATATGTGTACTGCTGCTGCTGCTGCTGTTAAGTCCCTTCAGTCGTGTCCGACTCTGTGCAGCCCCATAGACGGCAACCCACCATGCTGTTCTGCAGTTGTGTGCGGCTCTTTGCAGATATGTGTACATCACAAACTAATTTGCTTAATAATAGTCTAATGAATATTCTGCATTATTTGGGCATGATATTAGATGCAAGCATACAATAATGCAGAAAAAGCTTGATAACTGCCTTCTTGGTAGTTATGTAGCAGGATCAACAAACATTTTTCCAACTTTTCATCTTATAAAACTTTTATTGGGAAGATTGCTGATTGCTACTCTATGCGGTATAGCTATGTTGTGGATTTCTATACAAAGGAAAGTGAAAGTGAAGTCGCTCAGTCGTGTCCGACTCTTTGCGACCCCATGGATTTGCAGCCTAAGAAGCTGCTCTGTCCATGGGATTTTCCAGGCAAGAATACTGGAGTGGGTTGCCATTTTCTTCTTCAGGAAATACAAAGGAAGGTCTCCATAAAGGAAGTAATGGGTTAAGAAATTTATAATATTGTGTATGTTTTAATGATTGCTATGGGTTAAGCATGGAAGCACACAGTATAATTCTACAAAAGATTCTGTTATGAAAAGTTAAGATTTATAGTTTTAGTTTTGCTTCTGTTATGGTTTTAAGCAATTTTCTCTGTTCAAGTCAATGAATCATTCTGTACCTAAGTAAATTGGGGTTAATTATAATGCTCACTTAATAACATTTATTTTCAGTTATTTTACAGATTTATATTAAACATCTGTTACATGTTAGACATTGTACCTGGAAGTTAAAAAAAAGAGAGACAAAAATCTTGGCATTTATGGAAGTTTAATTATTGTTGTTGTATCAAATGTATTTTGAAAATAAATAGTGTTAACTTCTAGTTTGTTTTTTTTTAATTTTTGCTCACCTCCATTTTTTAAATTCATATTTATGTACTACACATCATTGGCACTGCCACAATGAAAACGAACAAAAGAAATATCACTTTTAGTGGAGTAGAGAAGTCCTGCAGGGGAGCTCTCACACTCATGCTACTCTTGCATCCTGAATAATAAGAAAGAGGAACAAAAATAAGAATGGTGTTTTTCTACTGGTACAATGTAGGACATTAATCACATGGGAATTTTATCTCCTGCTAAAGAAAAAGACGGAATTCTAGCTTAGCTATTTCAACTCCCAAAAGATGATTGCTGTTAAAGTGCTGCACTCAAAATGCTGGCAAATTTGGAAAGCTCAGCAGTGGCCAAAGGACAGGAAAGGGTCAATTTTCATTCCAATCCCAAAGAAAGGCAATGCAAAAGAATGTTGAAACTATGGCAAAATTGCACTCATTTCACATGCGAGCAAAACAGTGCTCAAAGTTATCTAGGCTAGGAATCAACCGTTCATGAATCAAGAACTTCCAGATGTTCAAGGTTGATTTATAAAAGACAGAGAAAGCAGAGATCAAACTGACAACATCTGTTGGAGCACAGAAAAAGTGAGAGAATTCCACAAAAAATCTATTTATGCTTCATTGACTATGCTAAAGCCTTTGACTGTGTGGATTACAACAAACTGAGGAAAATTCTTGAAGAATTCCAGACAACCTTACCTGCCTCCTGAGAAACCTGTTTGCAAGTCAAGAAGCAACAGTTAAATAGATGGGGAAACAATAGAAACAATGAGAGACTTTACTTTCTTGACCTCCAAAATCAATGCAGATGGTGACTGCTGCCCCCAAATTAAAAAACGGTTACTCCTTGGAAGAAAAGTTATGACCAACATACACAGCATATTAAAAAGCAGAGACAACACTTTGCGGACAAAGGTCTGTCTAGTCAAGGCTATGGTTTTTCCAGCAGTCATGTATGGATGTGAGAGTTGGACCATAAGGAAAGTGGAGCACTGAAGAATTGATGCTTTTGAACTGTGGTATTGGAGAAGGCTCTTGAGAGTGTCTTGGACAGCAAGGAGATCAAACCAGTCCATCCTAAAGGAAATCAGTCTTGAATATGCATTGGAAGGAGTGATGCTGAAGCTGAAGCTCCAATAATTAGCCCACCTGATGTGAAGGGGTGATTCATTGGGAAAGACCCTGATTCTGGTCAAGACTGAAGGCAGGAGGAGAAGAGGATGCCAAACAATGATATGGTTGGATGGCATCACTGACTTCATGGATGTGAGTTTGACAAGCTCTGGGAGTTGGTTCAGGTCAGTTCAGTTACTCAGTCGTGTCTGACTCTTTGCAACACCATGAATCACAGCATGCAAGGCCTCTCTGTCCATCACCAACTCCTGGAGGTCATTCAGACTCACGTCCATCGAGTCAGTGATGTCATCCAGCCATCTCATCCTTTGTTGTCCCCTTCTCCTCCTGTCCCCAATCCTTCCCAGCATCAGAGTCTTTTCCAATGAGTCAACACTTCGCATGAGGTGGCCAAAGTACTGAGTTTCAGCTTTAGCATCATTCCTTCCAAAGAAATCCCAGGGCTGATCTCCTTCAGAATGGACTGGTTGGATCTCCTTGCAGTCCAAGGGACTCTCAAGAGTCTTCTCCAACACCACAGTTCAAAAGCATCAATTCTTTGGTGCTCAGCTTTCTTCACAGTCCAACTCTCACATCCATACATGACCACTGGGAAAACCATAGCCTTGACTAGATGGACCTTTATTGGCAAAGTAATGTCTCTGCTTTTGAATATGCTATCTAGGTTGCTCATAACTTTCCTTCCAAGGAGTAAGCGTCTTTTAATTTTATGGCTGCAGTCACCATCTGCAGTGATTTTGGATCCCCCCAAAATAAAGTCTGACACTGTTTCCACTGTTTCCCCATCTATTTCCCACGAAGTGATTTGACCAGATGCCATGATCTTCGTTTTCTGAATGTTGAGTTTTAAGCAACTTTTTCACTCTCATCTTTTACTTTCATTGAGAGGCTTTTTAGTTCCTCTTCACTTTCTGCCATAAGGGTGGTGTCATCTGCATATCTGAGGTTACTGATATTTCTCCCGCAGTCTTGATTCCAGCTTGTACTTCTTCCAGCCCAGCATTTACGGACAGGAAAACATGGCATACTGCAGCCCATGGGATTGCTAAATGTTGGACAAGAGTGAGAGACAGAACTGAAAGAAAAAAAAGTAGGAAGTTTCCTTTTGGTACAGAAACAGCACACTAAGCATCACTTCAGCAATGAGAAAACATGACAGCCTTATACTGCTGTCCTTCTCCAGTGAGGGTGTGTGTGTGTGTGTATGTGTGTATGTGTGTATGTATATATATTTACACCTGCTGCTGCTGCTGCTGCTGGTAAGTCCCTTCAGTCATGTCTGACCCTGTGCGACCCCATAGACAGCAGCCCACCAGGATTCCCCATCCCTGGGATTCTCCAGGCAAGAACACTGGAGTGGGTTGCCATTTCCTTCTCCAATGCATGAAAGTGAAAAGTGAAAGTGAAGTCGCTCAGTCGTGTCCAACTCTTAGCCACCCCGTGGACTGCAGCCTACCAGGCTCCTCTGTCCATGGGATTATCCAGGCAAGAGTACTAGAGTGGGTTGCCATTGCCTTCTCCGATATACATATACCTACATATATATATATGCTGCTGCTGTACCTACATATATATGCAGGTATATATATATATATATATACCTACCATTTTTAGTTTATAGAAATGAAAAAAAATTCTGTGTATTAATTTTGCATCCTGCAAGTTTACAAAATTCATTGATGAGTTCTAGTAGTTTTCTGGTGGCATTTTTAGGTGTTTCTATGTAAAGTTTCATGTCGTATACAAACAGTAACAATTTCACTTCTTCTTTTCCAATTTGGTTTCCATTTCTTTTTCTTCTCTAATTGCTGTGGCTAGGAATTCCAAAACTAGGTTAAAAAAGCATGGCAAATGTGGCCATCTTTGTCTTATTCCTGATCTTATAAAAAATGTGTTCAGTTTTTCATTGTTCCGAATGATGTTTGCTGTGAATTTGTTATATATAATTATTATTATGTTGCAGCATTTTCCCTTAATGCCAACTTTTGGAAAGTTCTTATCATAAATATGTGTTGATTTTGTCATTTTTTTTTTCTGCATTGAAATGATCGTATGTTTCTTTTTATTTTTTTCTTAAACCTGTTAATATGGTGTATCACATTGATGAATTTGTATATATTGAAGAATCTTGGTATACCTTGAGGGATAAATCCCACTTAATCATGGTGCATTTAAATGTGCTCTTAGTTTTACTTCTTCTTTTCCAATTTGGATTCCTTTTATTTCTTTTTTCTGCTCTGATTACTGTGGCCAAAACTTCCAAAACTATGTTGAATAGTAGTGGTGAAAGTGGGCACCCTTGTCTTGTTCCTTACTTTAGGGGAAATGCTTTCAATTTTTCACCATTGAGGATCTCACTGTTTGCTGATGACATGATCCTCTACATAGAAAAACCTAAAGATTCCACCAGAAAATTAGTAGAGCTAATCAATGAATATAGTAAAGTTGCAGGATATAAAATCAACACACAGAAATCCCTTGCATTCCTATACACTAATAATCAGAAAATAGAAAGAGAAATTAAGGAAACAATCCCATTCACCACTGCAACAAAAAGAATAAAATACTTAGGAATATATCTACTTAAAGAAACTAAAGACCTATATATAGGAAACTATAAAACACTGGTGAAAGAAATCAAAGAGGACACTAATAGATGGAGAAATATACCATGTTAATGGATCGGAAGAATCAATATAGTGAAAATGAGTACACTACCCAAAGCAATCTATAGATTGAATGCAATCCCAATCAAGCTACCAATGGTATTTTTCACAAAGCTAGAACAAATAATCTCACAATTTGTATGGAAATACAAAAAAACCTCGAATAGCCAAAGTAATCTTGAGAAAGAAGAATGGAACTGGAGGATTCAACCTGCCTGGCTTCAGGCTCTACTACAAAGCCACAGTCATCAAGACAGTATGGTACTGGCATAAAGACAGAAATATAGATCGATGGAACAAAATAGAAAGCCCAGAGATAAACCCATGCACCTATGGACACCTTATCTTTGACAAAGGAGGCAAAAATATACAATGAATTAAAGACAATCTCTTTAACAAGTGGTGCTGGAAAAACTGGTCAACCACTTGTTAAAGAATGAAACTAGAACACTTTCTAACACCATACACAAAAATAAACTAAAAATGGACTAAAGATCTAAACATAAGACCAGAAACTATAAAACTCTTAGAGGAGAACATAGGCAAAACACTCTCCGATATAAATCACAGCAGGATCCTCTATGACCCACCTCCCAGAATATTGGAAATAAAAGCAAAAATAAACAAATGGGACCTAATTAAAATTAAAAGCTTCTGCACAACAAAAGAAACTATAAGCAAGGTGAAAAGACAGCCTTCAGAATGGGAGAAAATAATAGTAAATGAAGCAACTGACAACTAATCTCAAAAATATACAAGCAACTCCTGCAGCTCAATTCCAGAAAAATAAACGACCCAATCAAAAAATGGGCCAAACAACTAAATAGACATTTCTCCAAAGAAGACATATAGATGGCTAACAAACACATGAAAAGATGCTCAACATCACTCATTATCAGAGAAATGCAAATCAAAACCACAATGAGGTACCATTTCACGCCAGTCAGAATGGCTATGATCCAAAAGTCTACAAGCACTAAATGCTGGAGAGGATATGGGGAAAGGGAACCTTCTTACACTGTTGGTGGGAATGCAAACTAGTACAGCCACTATGGAGAACAGTGTGGAGATTCCTTAAAAAAAAAACTGGAAATAGAACTGCCATATGACCCAGCAATCCCACTGCTGGGCATACACACTGAGTAAACCAGAATTGAAAGAGACACGTGTACCCCAATGTTCATCGAAGCACTGTTTATAATAGCCAGGACATGGAAGCAACCTAGATGCCCATCAGAAGATGAAAGGATAAGAAAGCAGTGGTGCATATACACAATGGAGTATTACTCAGCCATTAAAAATTTAGAATACATTTGAATCAGTTCTAATGAGATGGATGAAACTGGAGCCTATTATATAGAGTGAAGTAAGCCAGAAAGAAAAACACCAATACGGTATACTAACGCATATATATGGAATTTAAAAGATGGTAACAACAACCCTGTATGCGAGACAGCAAAAGAGACACAGATGTATAGAACAGTCTTTTGGACTCTGTGGGAGAGGGAGAGGGTGGGATGATTTGGGAGAATGGTATTGAAACATGTATAATATCATATAAGAAACGAATCACCAGTCCAGGTTCGATGCATGATACAGGATGCTTGGGGCTGGTGCACTGGGATGACCCAGAGGGATGGTACAGGAGGGTAGGTGGGAAGGGGGTTCAGGATGGGAAGCACATGTACACCCATGGTGGATTCATGTTGATGTATGGGAAAACCAATACAATATTGTAAAGTAATTAGCCTCCAATTAAAATTTAAAAAAAAATAATAAAAAATAAATATGCTGTTGGATTCAAATTGCTAATATTTTGGTGAGCATTTTTGTATCTATGTTCATCAGTGATACTGGCCTGTGATTTTCTTTTTGTTTGTGTAATATTTTTATCTGCTTTAGGTATCAGGGTATTGGGGGCCTTGTAGAGTGAGCTTGGAAGTGTTCTTGTCTCTGCAATATTCTGAAAACACAAAAGGCCTTGAATAGTCAAAGCAACCTTGCAAAAGAAAAATAGAGTTAGCAGAATCAGGCTTTCTGACTTTATACTACAAAATTACAGGAATCAAAATGGTATGATACTGGCAGAAAAACAGAAATATAGATCAACAAAATATAATCGAAATTCCAGGGGTAAACCCACACATCTATGGTCACCTAATCTATGACAAAGGAGGCAAAAATATACAATATAGAAAACATGGTCTCTTTATAAGTGTTGCTAAGGAAACTGCATAGCAGTTATGTGTAAAAGAATATAAGACATTTCTAACACTATACACAAAAATAAACTCAACACGGATTAAAAGGCTGAGTGACTGATAGAATATTATTCTCCAAAATATATAAGCAGCTCATCCAGCTCAGTTAAAAACAAACAAACAACAATTAAAAACCACCCAATAAAACAGCAGACAAAAGATCTAAAGAGATGTTTTTCCAAAGAAAACATGCAGATTCCCAGAGGCACACAAAAAAATGCTCAACATCACTAATTATTAGGGACATGCAAATCGAAACTAAAATGAGGTTTTACCTTACATTGGTTATGTTGACCATTATCAAAAAGTCTAAATGTTGGAAAGGATGTAGAGAAAAGGGAACCCTCCTACACTGTTGGTAGAAATGTACAGTTGGTACAGCCACTTTGGAGAACAGTATGAAGTTTCCTTAAAAGACTAAAAATAGAGTTACCATATGATACAATAATCCCACTCCTCTGCATGTATCTACAGAAAATCAAAATTCAAAAAGATACTTGCACCCCAGTTTTCACTGCAGTGCTATTTACAATAGCAAGAACGTGGAAGCAACTTATACGGCCATTTACAGGTGAATTGATAACGACAATGGTGCATATATAAAATGGAAAATTACTCAGCCAGGAAAAATGAAATAATGGCATTTGTAGCAACATGGATAAGTCACCTATTTTGTTCAAAAGAGAGAAAATGTGATTCCTGATCACATTTAAAAATGCTGTTGAAAAATGGGACTCCCCCCATAATTAAAATGCCTTTAGGAAATCAAAAAGTAGGGTAGATTCCACTTGTACCTTGAAGAAGATCTTTGGTCTTTCTAGAAAAAAATGGGTGAGCTTTTAGATAATTTGGAATTATAATGGCCATTCGGGGAAAACTTGTTTTGTACAAATCCACCTTAAAATGTGCATTTAAGAGGATTCCAGACCTCTAGTAGACAAGGGATTCATTATTTGATTGGTACACAAAACTCCTAAAATTAGAAAAAAAAAAAAAAAAGCAGATTTCAAACCAAAATCTGAAATGATTATTACAGTATGTCAATAAAAAAAAATAATAAAATAATAATTGAAATCTTTGTGAATCTATTTCTCTGACTTTTGTACCTGAGACATGGCTAAAATTTTTAAAAGCAAAAACTATAAAATCTTTATATCTCTTTTATATTTCTCTGTACTATATATGTCTATGTGTCCATGACACTTGTCTAACTCTAAATGATATGTCAAATTAATTATAAAGAGTTCTATTTAAATGGCTTAAAGAAGAATTAAATGTTTATATAAATCTAGTATATGTTTAGACATAACCCAATGTAAGTCAAAAACTAACCTAAATGTTTTTCAGATTCACACAATCTGAGATAATATTTGTTAAATAAAAGCTAATTAAATTTGTTGATTTAATGAAAATAGGAATGTCTTTGGAGTTATCAATATTTAATGTTTGGCAAACAAAACTTTTTGTACCTGGGTTTACTGATCAAATGAGCTCATGATATTTCTTTTTATTTATTTAGTTAGTTATTTGTTTTTGGCTGTGCTGGGCCTTCATTGCTGCACAGGCTTTTCTCTGTGCCTGTGGATGCTGGGGGCTACTGTAGCTGTGGTGCTTGGGCTTCTTGGGCTGACTTCTCTTGTTATGTAGCACAGGTTCTAGGGCACACAGATTTCAGTTGTTACAGCACATAGGCTCACTTGAGACTCCTGGGCTCTAGAGCACTGGTTCAATAGTTGTGGCACATGGACTTAGTTGCTGCTTGAAGTGTGGGATCTTCCCAGATCAGGGATAGAGCCAGTGTCTTCTGCACTGGCAGGTGGATTCTTTACTACTAAGCCACCAGGGAAATCCTATGCCATTTCTATTAGGAAATTTGTCAGTAAGAAAAACAACTTAAAATGATTTTTATCTGTTTAATGTCTAATCCAAGCATAACCGCTAAAAACAAATGCTTACATTAATGTAAACAAGATAGAAGATTTCCTAAGTTAAACTAAATAATGAATAATCATTGCATATCAAAAAAGTTTCCAATAAGATAAACATAATTGCTAATCATGCTTATCTACTTTTAGCTCTTTAATTTTTTTCATAGATGAAAATATTTGGATCTATTAATAAATATATTTTATGCTGCATTACAAATGAATTTGGAAAAAGAAATGGCAACTAACTCCAGTATTCTAGCCTGGGAAATCCAGTGGACAGAGGAGCCTGACAGTCTACGGTCCATGGAGTTGGACAAGAGTCAGACATAACTTAATAACGAAAACAACGAAAACAACAACAGCAAAAACGTATTATGAGAAAAAATACACTTCTGAAAATGTTAATATATTTGTGTTTGCTAATTTACTGCAGAATTCTAATATATGTTAGTTTACAATGGTCTGCTTCTTAATTTTCACCAGAAAGTAAAGGCTGTAAACAGTTTAAAAGGCTGTAAAAAGAGAATAGCAAATGAATCAAAGAGAAGATGTCAAAACATTTAAAGCAATAAGCATAAATGAACTCTGCACAAAATGTGTGCATTGATGCTGAGACAAGGCAGACAAAGCAGCAAGTGCCCCTTTGAAAGTTAAGAAGCAGTGGGACTCCCATGAGATATTTCTCCTACTCTGGGAGGATTTACTGCAATTTACTCTTTTTCAAACTGTGGTCACAGACCATTGGTGAGTTAAGGTTAACATTTATCTAAATTAAGAAACACATATACTCTATATGTTACATATATAAGTGGATAACATGCTTCTTCACTTTTAGTTATAATTCATAGATAAATTCACTATATATGTATTTATTATCCATATGTCAATAAAAAAGGAATAGTTTTATAAAGTGCAAAATAGAATTCTTGCATGATATATTCTGAAAACAGGAAAAATGTGTCAGTTTTTTAAACTTTATTTCAGTTACTAATTTGAGTTTATACAAGTGGGTGTGTGTTGGGTCATAATATACGCTATATTTCTTAGCTTGAATGGTTGAAATCTACTTTTCTCATATCACAGAAAATTGAGTAAATAAAGTGTCTATGGAACCACTCAGATGAAAAGTCCAATATAAGAACAGTCACATATTCTATCCTGCACACACACAATGTTAACTCCTCAAGGTCAGGGAGTAGTAACTTTTTGATAGGCTCATACTAGGTTGCCTTGTCTTTCCGGATTTGCAGCCAGGCAGCAAACTTTGTTAAAAACAACTTCCCCCATTTCTTATAACTACTTGCAAAGCTGGGAATTCTTGTGGTGTTCTCCCAATATTCATAGTTCTGCCATCAATGTAAAAGTTGTTGCACTGTGTTTCAGATTTTTATCCTGCCCACTCTACTTAGAGCAGCCATCCTCAGCAGCGATGTGGGGATCCTGCTGCTCTGCCTGTCCTGTCAATCAGAGTCCAGCAGAACAATTTCAGGATGAACCTGTACATACTAGTAAACCTTTAAAGGGATTTTCAAATAGAGTATGCTCCATTTAAACTATATTATATGGGATAAGTTTAAATTTAACTAACATAGTGCATAGGCAGTTATGTATAACAGTAAGTCCATAATTTTTTGTAATTGCTGTCAAGCATCATTTCTTTTCTGCATAAGCTATGCACATTTTTGAAATTGAGAAAATAAAATTTGAAGTAATAAAGTTGGAATCACAGCAAAAAAGAAAAACTTTTTTTTAAATTTAAATTTATTTATTTTAATTGGAGGCTAATTACTTTACAATATTGTATTGGTTCTGCAACACATCGACATGAATCTGCCACGGGCATACACATGTTCCCCATCCTGAACTCCCCTCCCACATACCATCCCTCCGGGTCATCCCAGTGCAACAGCCCCAAGGACCCCGTATCAAACCTGGACTGGCGATTCATTTCTTATATGATATTATACATGCTTCCATCCCATTCCCCCAAATCATCCCACCCTCTCCTTCTCCCCCAGAGTCCAAAAGACTCTTCTATACATCTGTGTCTCTTTTGCTGTCTCACGTACAGGGTTATCATTACCATTTTTCTAAATTCCATATATATGCATTAGTATACTGTATTGATGTTTTTCTTTCTGGCTTACTTCACTCTGTATAAAATTACAGATGCTATAGAAGTTTGTTGCCAAGATTGATTTTGAAACGAACTGTTTTCTTTACAAAACTATTAGAAATGATGTACAACAATGACTATATGTGAAAGATCAACTTGAGTTTTCAATAAAAAAAGGTATCAAGAATGGCAATGCATTTTTGGTAAGGGAAGAAAAAAAAAGAGTATTTTGTCCTTGTTGACTTAAGAAATGTTCACAACCTAAAAGTTGAGAGTTATGTTTTATTTTGTGGGAAGTTTTAGGACTTTAAGCCTGGGATACAGCATCTCAAGTAACCCTGAGAGAACTGCTCCAAGGAGGTGAGGGAGGAGCCAGGTTATAAAATTTTCAACAAAAGGCAGGTAGTCTGAGCATCAAAAGATTATTGCTAATTAAAGGAAGAAAGATATCCCCAGTTAAAAAATGTAGTGCTTTTCTATGTATGGGAAGATGCAAGAATCTGGGATAACTGAAATCATTCCTTTGATATGCACGTCAGCTATCTAGAGCTAGTATCCTGTGTTCTCATATCCTGCAATTCCTTTCCTGAAGGTTCACCAAAGGGAGGGGCTACAGTTTGTGGCTTCTAGATGGCAGGTATTCCCCTCCCTGAGTTCTCTCAGAGCTCACCGTAGAGCTCTATACCAAGGTAACAGGTGTGGAGCCTTGTATCAAGGTCACAGGACAAAAATCTCTGGAACTGACCAAGCCTTATCGAAACAGTTTCCATGAACCTCCAGATCTAAATGGGCCAGTTCTCTGAGCCCATATTAAGTGAAGTACCCACCCTATAGCATCCTAATAAATCACCTAATGCCACCATTCCAGTAGGAATTTTCTCTGTCTTAAGGCTATAAAAATTGGTTTTAGCTGGCAAAAGGAGTCTGTTCTTCCATGAGCTGTCTTGCTGTTCTAACAGTGTCTCCCATTCTAATAAACTGTATCCTCTTCTCATTCTACTTCATGTCTGGAAATTCTTTTCCTTCCCAGCACAAACCACAACATTTACCATCTCACATTGAAGGGTGGCAATAACTGATGATTGTGACATCTTTGTTTACCAATATGACAGGAAATACTCCATGGCTGCTGCTGCTGCTAAGTCGCATCAGTCATGTCCAACTCTGTGTGACCCCATAGACAGCAGCCCACCAGGCTCCTCTGTCCCTGGGACTATCCAGGCAAGAATACTGGAGTGGGTTGCCGTTTCCTTCTCCAATTATTTTAAACTATTTAATGTCAAATAAGGCATGAAGAAATTATTTTAATATCATTGGGATAGACAGACATACCTACTAGCAAAGAAATTAAGTTCAAACTGTAATCTTAAACTTGCATGGAAAATATATAATACTATAGCTATTATGACATAATGAATTGGCCAAAAATTTCATTTAGGTTTTTCTGTAAGATGTTTTGGAAAAACCCAGAAGAACTTTTTGGTCAGGTCAATGTCTATACAATATTTCCTTGTTATCTAAAGGATACCTATTTCCTAATTCTGTCCCTGAAAAAGCCTAGAAAAAATGAAAACCAATAGTAATAGCATCATTCATGCCCAGTTTGTCAGCTCTAAATCTACTTCCCATAAAGAAACTAGAGCTCCTTAGTGAAATGGCTGTTTAAAAGTTGGGGGATAGGGAATATACAGATGGGCCTTGGATAACGTGCTGAGCCAGAAAGCAAGAAAACTATCAAAGGCTTTGAGAACTCATGTGTAATAGCAAACACACAGCATCCCTATGAAATATTCTTTCTAAAAGAAAACTAAAGTAGATCTAAATATAAGCAAGTTCCTAAATCTATCAGTATGCAAGAAAAGGGGGAATAGAAAAACAAGGTAAATTATATTAAGACAATACCCCTAGATTTATGTAAAAACTGTTAGAGATGCACACTGAAGATGCACACTTAATAATAATTTACAAGCAAATGTAAATCTGTTATTTGCTTTAGTATATTTCGGAAAAAAAGTTGGGGGTATAGATGAAACAAAAGGTCACTAACTGTTGATGTTCAGCTGTAGGTATATACTGGGGGTTCATTATGTTATTTCATCTACTTCTGTTTTGTTTGAAATGTCTGCAACAAGAGGTGAAAAAAACCCAAATCAAACCACAAACCAAAACAATCTAATAAGAGATTTTCTTAGTTAACACCTTTATCCTTACTTATAAAGTAGTCTTTTATAAATCTCACAAGGTGAAGTGCTATTTGTGATCTCACCTCCACTCTCAATTTTTACATCATTAATAAAGTTAACTGAAGGCACAGTCCTGAAGTTTGACCTGTGGCAGATTCATTTTGATATATGGCAAAACCAATACAATATTGTAAAGTTAAATAAAATAAAATTTTAAAAAATTTAGACAGCACTAAATAAGCCTCTGGTAGCCACATAATATTTTTAAAATAGCTGAAGACAAATTGCTGCACAGCTAATGCACATTTATATACATCTCAACAGCCATAGGCAGCCATTTTACTGTGACAGTCTACTATTCCCAATTCCAAGGATAATGCCCAGAGTTTTACCTCTTTGCTATGTTCACTATACAAAGCAATGTGACCATCATCCCCTGGTCTGGGGTGTGTTGAAGATCAGATGTGAACTATGGTCAATATTAGTTTAGATATTAGATGCTGTGTATAAAGTATCATACAGTATTGGGCTTCCCTGGTGGTTCAGATGGTAGAGAATCTGCCTACAATGAAGGAAACCCCGGTTCATTCTCTGGGTTGGGAAAATGCCCTGGAGAAGAATATCCTCTGGTATTCTTGCCTGGAGAAGTCCACGGACAGAACAGCTGGTGGGCTACAGCCCATGGGGTTAAGGAGTCGGACATGACTGAGTGACTAACACTACCACTACTACACAATCCAAGAGAAAGAACCACCAAAAACCACTTTAGCTTTCTAATGTATAATATTGAAGCTCAATAGGAACTTCAACCAAGTCCAATTTAAGTAAGAAAGATCTGGTCCATGAGCCAAAAGCCTTGGCTTGTCAGTGGTCCCAGACCTGTACAAGCCTCGCTGCTGCTGCTGCTGCTGCTGCTGCTGCTGCTGCTAAGTCGCTTCAGTCATGTCCGACTCTGTGCGACCCCATAGACGGAAACCCACCAGGCTCCCCCGTCCCTGGGATTCTCCAAGCAAGAACACTGGAATGGGTTGCCATTTCCTTCTCCAATGCATGAAAATGAAAAGTGAAAGGAAAGTCGCTCAGTCGTGTCCGACTCTTAGCAACCCCATGGACTGCAGCCCACCAGGCTCCTCTGTCCATGGGATTTTCCAGGCAAGAGGACTGGAGTGAGTGGGGTGCTATTGCCTTCTCCGACAAGCCTCACTGCTTCTGCCCAAACACTGACTACAGTTGTATGTCTGTTGCATTGCAAAGTTACAATAATAGTATCCCACTCCAGTTATAAACTTGATCACTCAGGAATCCTCAGTGCTAGACTCCTAAAATAAAATAATTTCCCTAAATAAAAAAGGAAAAAAAAAAAGACAAAAGCAAATGTATACAGAAAATTATAGAAGGTTTGTGGAAAAATAATATTGAAAAAGGAATTTTATGTGTGGTCAAGCAGGCTAAAATTAGAATGGATTTAACTAAATTTGATGAGATAAATACACCTTAATAACAAATGTATACTGGAGTAAAATTATATCTTGATTTTTTTCTCTGTTAATGAACAAAGTTTCTTGGCTGTTAACGTATTTTTCCTTAAAAAATATATTCATACTGTCTTTACCAGTTCTTTGATTACTCGGAAAATCTGAGTCTTCTCAATATTAAAAGACCTAAGCTTTCTTCAGCTATGTATTTGCCTTTGAAATCTTTTTGTCACTGTGGTTAAATGAATAACTGAGTACAATTTTATAATGAAATGTTTTCCTATTTAGTCAAATGTCCAAAACTTTTGATATTTTGAAAAATACACCCCGTCAAAATCTAAATAAGGTGTTTTTTTTTTTTTTTTACTTTGAGCTAAATTTGTGATTTTTCTGGAAGGCTCTGAAGCATCTCAAAGCATCTATTTTATTCCTTAGAAACAGGGAAATAAGTCATTTAAGCTTATTCAATGTGTTAAATTACATGAGAAAAATTTCCAAATAAAAAATAATACAAAACATTCCTTATATTGCATCTGTGTCATTGTTGTTCAGTCACCCAGTTGTGTCTGATTCTGTGGCCCCATGGGCTGCAGCATGCCAGGCCTCCCTGTGCCTCACCATCTCCTGGAGCTTGCCCAAGGTCATGGTCTTTGCACTGGTGATGACATCTAGCCATCTCATCCTCTGATGCCCTCTTCTCCTTCTGCCCTCAATATAAACCTGGAGTAACAGATGTATTTGGAGAACAGAATGAGATAGAGCAAAGGCTAACTGAATTCTGCAGAGAATGCAGTAGTCATACCAGATACTCTTTTTCAACAGCACAAGAGATGACTTTACACATGGGCATCACCGAATGGTCAATATCAAAATCAAATTGATTGCATTCTTTGTAGCCAAAGATGGAGAAACTATATACAGGCAGCAAAAACAAGACCTGGAGCTGACCATGGCTCAGATCATCAGCTTCTCATAGCAAAATTCAGGCTTAAACTAAAGAAAACTGGGGAAAACACTAGGCTAGCCAGATATGACTTAAATGAAATCCTGTATGAATTCACAATCTATCTCTGAATAGACTTGAGGGACTAGATCTAGTTAACATTGTGCCTGAAGAAGTTTGGACAGAGGTCCATAATACTGTACAAGAGACGGTGAACAAAACCATCAAAAGAAAAATAAAAGCCAGAAGGCAAAGTAGTCATCTGAGGAGGCTTTACAAATAGTAGAAGAATGAAGAGAAGCAAAAAGCAAGGGAGAGAGGGAAATGTACATCCAATTAAATACAGAGTTTCAAAGAATAGCTAGAAGAGACAAAAAGGCCTTCTTCAATGAACAAGGCTTAATGATAGAAGAAAATAACAAAAGGAGAAAGACTAGAGATCTCTTTCAGATAATTGAAAGAGATAACATCAAGGGAGAATTCCACCCAAAGATGGGCATAATAAAGTTAAAAATGGTAGAGGCCTAGTAGAATCTGAAAAGATAAAGTAGAGATGGAAAGAATACACAGAAAAACTGAATAAACAAACAAATAGAAAATATCTTAATGAATTGGATTATTATGATATTTTGGTTTGTCACCCAAAACCAGAAATTTTGGAGTGCAAAGTCAAGTGGGCCTCAAGAAGCACTGCTATTAATAAAGCTAGTGGATGTGATGAAATTCCAGCAGAACTGTTCAAATCCCTAAAAGAGGATACCATCAAGGTTTTGCGTTCATTTTATCAGCAAATCTGGAAGACCCGGCTGTGACCACAGGACTGGACAAGATCAATACTCATTACAATTCCCAAGAAAGGTAATACCTTGTATGCGGGTCAAGAAACTACAGTTAGAACCCTGTAGGGAGCAAGTGATTGCTTCAAGATGAAGAAAGGAGCATGACAGAGCTGTCTGCAGTCACCCTATTTGTTTAATCTATATTCTGAGCACATAATGAGAAATGCTGTGCTGGATGAGTGTGGAATCAAGTGTGGAATCAAGTGTGCTTGATAAGCTGGAATCAAGATAGGTGGGAGAAACATCAACAACCTCAGATATGCAGATGATACCACTCTAATGGCAGAAAGTGAAGAGGAACCAAAGAGTCTCTTGATGAAGGTGAAGGGAGTGTGAAAGAGCCAACTTAAGACTAAATACTGAAAACAAAACAACAACAACAAAAAAATAACTAAGATAATGGCATCAGACCCCATTGCTACTGCATCTCTGTAGTGTTTCTTAAATTATATGGCGTTCTTGGAAATGTAATCTGTCTTCGTATATTATCATTCATATGGCTTTCCTGGTGGCTCAGATGGTAAAGAATCTGCCTGCATTTTGGGACACTGGGGTTCAGTCACTAGGTCAGAAAGATTTCCTACAGAAGGGAATGACACCCACTCCAGTATTCTTGCTTGGATAATCACATGGACAGAGGATCCTGGTGAGCTACAGTCCATGGGATCACAAAGAGTTGGACATGACTTCGTGACTAATACACCACACTATTATTATTCACGATTCCAACTGTTATCTTAAAATGTTGTGTGTCATGGGAATAACAAAATTTGCTTGTCTACTGCATGATAATGAACTCTTATCAAACCTTTAAACTTGGCTTTGTCATCCATAGAAAGTAACTATTTTACTCTGAGGCCCTGCAAAAATGTTCCTAAAAAAGTATCTCATCTTCAGAGAGATTCATGGAAAGAACTCTGACATGTGCTCTGGAATACAGCTTTATTAGTTTAAGATCATAACAGAAATAAGTATATTTTTTTCTAAAACTTTAATAGAAAACTGATGGACTCATAAAGTTGCTAACTGAAGAAAATATTAATTATAGGGGAATAAATGTACTGATGAGGATAATTTTGTAACTTATTTTATTGCAAGGTCTGTATTGTTTTGCTTTTCCAGATTTTAGGAAAATATTTTTTTTCCCTTTGAAGCTATAAGCAATATGTAAGATATACTTTCGTAATCAAAGTTGAAACATTTGCTTTTTCTCCCTACCTGATCCCTCCAAATTCAAAAGCTTTCAATGTGTATTTCTATTTTTATGGCAATATAGTTATTTGCACAGATTCAATGAGTCATCAATCCTTGTAACAAAAAACAGTTGGAAATATTAGATATATTACCAAGGCTATGACTGGATAGTCATATTCAAGAGAGATATGGATAGTCAGATATGATCATAAAAGCTTTGGAAACTGCTTAGAAAGATTAACCTAGGACCTCGTTTACAAGTTTTCAGCAAAATAATCTGGAGCTTATATAGTTAATCACTATTATTGCTGTGTTTATGCAGAAAATCAGGCCAAATTTAATATAAACATTTTACTATGATCATCTTTCACAAAAAAAGGAGATAACTATAGAGGGGAAAATTGTATTTCACTTTTGTAGACGTTAGTTTCTGGTCATGTTAATTATCTTTAAGTATTTGTTATACACCTGTAAGAGGAACTGATATCTAAACTTTTCTATTTCACTCAAATATATGACTACAGTTTCCAACCTAACATTTCCAATTTCCCCCACACTTCTGATTTGGAATCAATAAGAACAAAGATTGTCTTTAAATGTCCTTGTAAGGAACAATACCAGACCCTCCTTATTATCCAGATGGCAGCCAAATTTCAGAGACTGGAGATGGGTACATATCTCATAGCTAAAGATGACTCCATCTGATATCCTGTCCTATACAAGCCCTAGAGACTCCAGAATCAAATTGACCAGGAATTGAAGCAGACAAGAGCTGAAGGAAGTATTTCCAAAGTGGCCTGATCACACCTGTGTACTTTTATCCTGCTGCTACTTCTTACCTGATCCTTTCCTTCCTTTTCTTGGAAAGACAATACATTTATTAATTTATCACAATAGGGATAAACTGATCTAACTGTTTAATTTATCACTAAAAACTTCAATCCATTCATGATAATGATGATGCTTGAGTTCATCATGTAAGAGCTTTTTTTCACTTATCCCAAGTGCTACTGCTAATTGCACCCAACATCTCCTTGATGCCAGATCTAAAATAAAGCTTTTGAAGTTTGTCATTTGTTGACCCCATTAAGCCTCCATGGCCACCTTAAATGAAAACATACAGGAGGCATACATGACTCTGAATTTACCTCCATAAGGAGAAGCTTTCTCCTTTGTATTGGATTAAATGCCAATGAAAACATTTTCATAAATCCCTCTCTAATGTTGGGAGAATAGCTGATTCCATAGTCAAAGCAATAGCAACCCAGGGATGATCAATTGACATATGGGCTAAAGTTGTTGTTCACTCACTCAGTCATATCCAACACTTTGCAAATCCATTGACTACAGTATGCCAAGCTTCCCTGTCCTTCACGATTTCCCAGAGTTGCTCAAACTCATGTCCACTGAGTTTGTGATGCCATCCAACAATCTTATCCTCTATTACCCACTACTCCTCCTGACAATCTTCCTAGCGTCATCAGGTGGCCAGAGTACTGGTACTTAAGCATCAATCCTTTCAATGAATATTTAGGGTTGATTTCCTTTAGGATAGACTGGTTTGATCTCCCTGAAATCCAAGGAAATTTCATGAGTTTTGACCAACATTAGATGATGCTGTGAAAGTGCTGCACTCAATATGCCAGCAAATTTGGAAAACTATCAGTGGCCATAGGACTGGAAAAGGTCAGTTTTCATTCCAATCCCAAAGAAAGGCAATGCCAAAGAATGCTCAAACTACCGCACAATTGCACTCATCTCACATGCTAGTAAAGTAATGCTCAAATTCTCCAAGCCAGGCTTCAGCAATACATGAACTGTGAACTTCCTGATGTTCAAGTGGGTTTTAGAAAAGGCAGAGGAACCAGAGATCAAATTGCCAACATCCGCTGGATCATGGAAAAAGCAAGAGAGTTCCAGAAAAACATCTATTTCTGCTTTATTGACTATGCCAAAGCCTTTGACTGTATGGATCACAATAAACTGTGCAAAATTCTGAAAGAGATGGGAATACCAGACTACCTGACCTGCCTCTTGAGAAATTTGTATGCAGGTCAGGAAGCAACAGTTAGAACTGGACATGGAACAACAGACTGGTTACAAATAGGAAAAGGAGGCTGTCAAGGCTGTATATTGTCACCCTGCTTATTTAACTTTTATGTAGAGTACATCATGAGAAACTCTGGAATGGAAGAAACACAAGCTGGAATCAAGATTGCTGGGAGAAATATCAATAACCTCAGATATGGAGATGACACCATCCTTATGGTAGAAAGTGAAGAGAAACTCAAAAGCCTCTTGATGAAAGTGAAAGTGGAGAGTGAAAAAGTTGGCTTAAATCTCAACATCCAGAAAACGAAGATCATGGCATCTGGTCCCATCACTTCATGGGAAATAGATGGGGAAACAGTGGAAATGGTGTCATGCTTTATTTTTGGGGGCTCCAAAATCACTGCAGATGGTGACTGCAGCCATGAAATTAAAAGACGCTTACTCCTTGGAAGGAAAGTTTTGACCAACTTATATAGCATATTCGAAAGCAGAGACATTACTTTGCCAACAAAGGTCTGTTGTTTATTTCTGTGGTTTTTCCTGTGGTCATGTATGGATGTGAGAGTTGGACTGTGAAGAAAGCTGAGTACGGAAGAATTGGTGTTTTTGAACTGTGGTGTTGGAGAAGACTCTTGAGAGTCGCTTGGACTGCAAGGAGATCCAACCAGTCCATTCTGAAGGAGATCAGCCCTGGGATTTCTTTGGAAGGAATGATGCTAAAGCTGAAACTCCAGTACTTTGGCCACCTCATGCGAAGAGTTGACTTATTGGAAAAGACTCTGATGCTGGGAGGGATTGAGGGCAGGAGGAGAAGGGGACGACAGAGGATGAGATGGCTGGATGGCATCACTGACTCGATGGACGTAAGTCTGAGTGAACTCCGGGATTTGCTGATGGACAGGGAGGCCTGGCGTGCTGCGATTCTTGGGGTCGCAAAGAGTCGGACACGACTGAGCAACTGAACTGAACTGACAGTTCAGAAGCATTTCTATAGTGCTTAGCCTCTTTATCATTCAACTCTTACATGGCTATTGGATAAATCATAGCTTTGTCTATAGGAACATTGGTCGGCAAAGTGATGTCTCTTCATTTAACATGTTGTTTAGATTTGTCACAGTTTTTCTTCCAAAGAGAAAGAATCTTTTAATTTCATGGTTGCAGTCATCATACACAGTGATTTTGAAACCCGGGAAAATAGTCTGTCATTGTTTCCATTTCTCTCCCATGTATTTGCCATAAGGAAATAGATGGGGAAACAGTGGAAACAGTGTCAGACTTTATTTTTCTGGGCTCCAAAATCACTGCAGATGGTGACTGCAGCCATGAAATTAAGACGCTTACTCCTTGGAAGGAAAGTTATGACCAACCTAGATAGCATATTCAAAAGCAGAGACATTAATTTGCCAACAAAGGTCCGTCTAGTCAAGGCTATGATTTTTCCTGTGGTCATGTATGGATATAAGAGTTGGACTGTGAAGAATGCTGAGCACCGAAGAATTGATGCTTTTGAAATGCGGTCTTGGATAAGACTCTTGAGAGTCCGTTGGACTGCAAGGAGATCCAACCAGTCCATTCTGAAGGAGATCAGTCCTGGGATTTCTTTGGAAAGAATGATGCTAAAGCTGAAACTCCAGTACTTTGGCCACCTCATGCGAAGAGTTGACTCATTGGAAAAGACTCTGATGCTGGGAGGGATTAGGGGCAGGAGGAGAAGGGGATGACAGAGGATGAGATGGCTGGATGACATCATTAATTTGATTGACGTGAGTCTGAGTGAACTCCGGGCGTTGGTGATGGACAGGGAGGCCTGGTGTGCTGTGATTCATGGGGTCCCAAAGAGTCAGACATGACTGAGTGACTGAACTGAACTGAATTGAACTGATGAGACAATCTATCATTATGTTTGTTTTTGAATGTTGAGTTTTAAGCCAACTTTTTCACTCTTTCTCCTTTTTCTAGGCTCTTTAGTTCCTCTTCAGTTTCTGCCATTAGGGTGTTGTCATCTGTATATCTGCAGTTATTGATATTTCTCCTAGAAATATTGATTTCAGTTTGTGATTCATCCAGCCAGGCACTCTTCATGATATACTCTGCATATAAGTTAAATATGCATGATAACAATACATAGCCTTAGAATTCTCTTTTCCCAATTTGGAATTAGTCTCTTTTTCAATTTCTGGTTCTAATTGTTGCTTCTTGATCTGTTCCAAAATCTCTGCAGATGATGATTGCAGCTATGAATTTAAGAGACACTTACTCCTTGAAAGGAAAATTATGACCAACCTAAACAGCATATTAAAAAGCAGAGACAGTACTTTGTCCACAAAGGTCCATCTAGTCAAGGCTATGGTTTTTCCAGTGGTCATGTATGGATGTGAGAGTTGGACTATAAAGAAAGCTAAGCACCGAAGAATTTTTGCTTTTGAACTGTGGTGTTGGAGAAGACTCTTGAGAAGAAGAAGTCACTTGGACTGCACGGAGATCCAACCAGTCCATTCTAAATGAAATCAGTCCTGGGTGTTCATTGAGAGGACTAATGTTGAAGCTGAAACTCCAATATTTCAGCCACCTGATGTGAAGAGCTGACTCATTTGAAAAGACCTTGATGCTGGGAAAGATTGAGGGCACGAGGAGAAGGGGATGGCAGAAGATGAGATGGTTGGATGGCATCACCAACTCAATGGACATGGGTTTGTGTGGACTCCGGGAGTTGGTGATGGACAAGGAGGTCTGGCATGCTTTTGTTCATGGGGTCACAAACAGTTGGACACAATTGAGAGACTGAACTGAACTGAACTGATCTGCTTCTTGAAATGTTTCTTCTTGAGGTTTCTCAGAAGGCAGGTAAGGTGGTCTAGTAATCCCATGACTTTAAGAATTTCCACATTTTGCTATGGTCCACAGAGTCAAAGAATTTAGCAGAAATTCTACTCAATGAAGCAGAAATAGATGTTTTTGTGAATCCCCTTGCTTTTTCTATGATTCAGCTGATGCTAGAAATTTGACATCTGGTTCCTCCATATTTGTACATCTGGAAGTTATTGGTTCACATACTCTTGATCTTAGTGTGAAACATTTTGAGGATTACCTTGCTAGCATGTGAAATGAGCAGAGTTGTACAATAGATGGCACATTCTTTGGCAGAGCCCTTCTTTGGGATTGGAATGAAAAGTCAATTTCTCACTTCCACTGTATAATTGTAAGGGATTTGATTTAGCCCATACTGGAATGGTCTAGTGGTTTTCCCTACTTTCTTCAATTTAAGTCTAAATTTGGCAATAAGGAGTTTTTGATCTGAGCGACAGTCAGCTCTCGGTCTTGCTTTTGCTGACTGTATAGAACTTCTCCATCTTTGGCTGCAAAGAATATAATCGATCTGATTTTGGTGTTGACCATCTGATGATGTCTATGTATAGAGTCTTCTCTTGTGTTGTTGAGAGACGGTGTTTGCTATGACCAGTGTGTTCTCTTGGCAAAACTCTGTTAGCCTTTGATCTGCTTCATTTTGTACACCAAGGCCAAATTTGCCTGTTACTCCAGGTGTTTCTTGATGTCCTACTTTTGCATTCCAGGCCTCTATAATGAAGAGGACACCTTTTTTGGGTATTAGTTCTAGAAGGTCTTTTCGATCTTCATAGAACTGTTCAAATTCTGCTTCTTCAGCATAATTGGTTGAGGACATAGACTTGGATTAATGTGATATTGAATGGTTTGCATTGGAATCCAATGGAGATCTTTCTGTTATTTTTGAGATTGCATCCAAGTACTGTATTTAAAACTCTTTTTTTTTTTTTTTTTACTATGATGGCTACTCCATTTCTTCTAAGGGATTCTTGCCCACAGTAGTAGATATAATGGTCATCTGGATTAAATTCACCCATTCCATTCCATTTTAGTTCACTGATTCCTAAAATGTCGATGTTCACTCTTGCCATCTCCTATTTGACCACTTCCAATTTGCCTTGATTCATGGACTTAATGTTCCCGGTTCCTATGCAATATTTTTCTTTACAGCATCAGACGTTATTCCACCACCCATCACATTCACAGCTGAGTGCTCTTTTTGTTTTGGCTCCATCTCTTCACTTTTTCTGGAGTTATTTCTCCATTCTTCTGCAGTAGCATATTGGGCACCTACAGATCTGGGGAATTAATCTTTCAGTGTCATACCTTTTTGCTTTTTCATACTATTCATGGGGTATTGTTCATATGGGTATATAGTTCCTTTTTTCCTTTATGTTTCAATTCTTTTCTTTTCCCAGCACTTTGTAAGGTCTCCTTAAACAACCATTTTGCCTTCTTGTGTTTCTTTTCCTTGGGTATGGTTTCGGTCACCACCTCCTGTACAGTGTTACGAACATCCACTCAATTCTTCAGGCCTTCTGTCTTTTAAATCTAATCCTTAAATCTTTTTGTCATTTCTACTTGTAATATAAGTGATTTGATTTAGGTCATATCTGAATGGCCTAATGATTTTCCCTATTGTCCTCAAAAGTGAAACTTAAACTCCCTCAGTTGTGTTCAACTCTTTGTGACTCCATGGAATGTCCCATCCATGGAATTATCTAGGCCAGAATACTGGAGTGTGTAGCCTTCCCTACCCCAGGGCATCTTCCCAACCCAGAGATAGAACCCAGATCTCCCACATTGCAGGGAGATTGTTTACTAGCTGAGCCACAAGTGAAGCCAATGATTTTTCCCTATTGTCTTCAATTTAAGTCTAAATTTTGCAATTTGTTGCTCATGATCTTATCCAGAGTCAGTGGCAGGTCTTGTGTTGGTTACTCTATAGAATTCCTGCATCTTTGGCTGCAAAAATACAATTAATCTTCTTTCAGTGTTAAACAACCTGTGATGTCCATGTGTAGAGACATCTCTTGTGTTGTTGGAAGAGGGCATTTGCTATGACCAGTGAGCTCTCTTGACAAAACTCTGTTAGCTTTTGCCCTGCTTCATTTTGCATTCCAAGGTCAAACCTGCCTGTTAGTTCAGGTAGTTCTTGACTTCCTACTCTTGTCTTCCAATCCCCTATCATGAAAAGGACATCTTTTTTTGGTGTTAGTTCTAGAGGTCTTATATGTCTTGAGAGAGCAGTTCATCTTCAGCTTCTTTGGCACTGGTATTTGGGGCATAGACTTGGATTATTGTGATGTTGAATGGTTTGCCTAAAGGCTAAAATACTTTAGGGCAATTGCATAGTCTTTATCTACTAGCTGAATGAGGAGAAATGTATATAATAACATATATTCCCTATTGTGTGCATGTTCAGTTGATCAGTCTTGTCTGATTCCTTGCCACCCAATGGACTATAGCTCACCAGGCAACTCTGTCCATAGGTCTTTATGGAATGCAAAAAATCCAGGCAGGAATGCTGGTGTGGGTTGCCATTTCCTCCTTTAGGGAATATTCCCAACCCATACATCAAATTCAAGTCTCTTACATTGACATGCAGATTCTTTACCACTGAGCCACCTAGTAAGCCTATATACCACCTATTACACAGGGATATGTCTTCCCTGGTGGCTCAGTGGTGAAGAATCCACCTACTAATGCAGGAGACAGAAGTTCAGTCTCTGCATTTGGAAGATCCTGTGGAGTAGGAAATGACCACCCCTCCAGTATTCATGCGGGCTTCCCTTGTGTCTCAGCTGGTAAATACTCTGTCTGCAATGCCAGAGACCTGGGTCTGATCCCTGGGTAGGGAAGATTCCCTGGAGAAGGGAAAGGTTACCTACTCTAGTATTTTGGCCTGGACAGTTCCATGGATTGTATGGTCCATGGGGTTGCAAAGAGCCAGACATGACTGAGCAACTTTCACTTTCACTTTGTGGCTTCCCAGGTGGCACCAGTGGTAAAGAACTTGCCTGCCAATGCAAGAGATGCAAGAGACTCAGGTTTGATCGCTGGGTCAGGAAGATCCTCTGGAGGATGAACTGGCAAACCACTCCAGTATTCTTGCCTAGAGAATCCCATGGACAGAGGAGCCTGGCAGGCTACAGTCCATAGCATCACAAAGAGTCAGACAAGACTGAAGTGATTTAATACATACCAGTATTCATGCCTGGGAAATTCAATGGACAGAGGATACTGACAGGCTACAGTCCATGGGGTACAAAGAGTTGGACATTCACAAAGAATAAAGATTTTGGGCCAAAGTGAAAACAATGCCCAGTTGTGGATGTGACTGGTATGGAAGCAAGGTCCGTGGCATTGAAACATGTAAAATATCATGTATGAAACGAGATGCCAGTCCAGGTTTGATGTACGATACTGGATGCTTGGGGCTAGTGCACTGGGATGACCCAGAGGGATGGTATGGGGAGGGAGGAGGGAGGAGGGTTCAGGACGGGGAACACATGTATACCTGTGGCGGATTCATTCTGATATTTGGCAAAGCTAATACAATTATGTAAAGTTTAAAAATAAAATAAAATTAAAAAAAATAAAAAAAAACCAAGTAATTAGAAAAAAAAAAAAAGAAGAAGAATATTGGATAGGAACCTGGAATGTTAGGTCCATGAATCAAAGTAAGTTGGAAGTTATTAAACAGCAAATGGCAAGAGTGAGCATAGACATTTTAGGAATCAGTGGACTAGAATGGGTGAATTTAACTCAGGTGACCATTGTATCTAGTACTGTGGGCAAGAATTCCTTAGAAGAAATGGAGCAGCCATCATAGTCAATATGAGTCTGAAATGCAGTACTTAGGTGCAATGTCAAAAATAACAGAGTGATCTCTGTTCATTTCCAAGGCAAACCACTCAATATCACATTAATCCAAGTCTATGCCCCAAACAGTAATACTGAAGAAGCTGAACGGTTCTATGAAGACCTACAAGACCTTCTAGAACTAGCACCCCAAAAAGCTGTCCTTTTCATCATAGGGGACTGGAACGCAGAAGTATTTGGACACAGCTTGGTGACTAAACAATAATACATGGATAAATGCCTTTGGGGAGAGAAACACTCAATTACCAATCAGAAAGCAAACCCATTGATTACACCAAAATTCACCTAATAAGCCCTGGTATTTTTACCTATTTAGCTATTTACCTTCAGGACACACAGCTTCCTGCTTTAAAATCATCATAAGCAGTTGTATACATATATGTATATATGTATACATAGATGTGTTTATATTTTAACTCTGTTTTGCATAATTATTGTTGAACTTTGTACCTATTGCCTGTCAAGTCTTTGCAAAATAAACATACCCAATAGGGTTCTGCTAGACTAGCACTTGAGATGATCTCCAATGTTTACAACCTTACAACCTTACTGAGAATACACATTAGATGGAAAATGAAAGAGTTCCCCTTCCTACTCTTCTCTGTTACTCAAATATGACCTCAATTGTTTCCAGTTGGCACTTTTCCTCTAACATGGGTCATGGCATCCAGGAAAGATTCTTCCTGGCACCAATGAATAAAACTACTAAATTGGAAAACCTGACTCTTGATTAGTATTGCTTTTGAGGAAAGACCTTGACCACAAGGGTGGAATGTGGAAATGTAGGAAATCTCATTTTTTGTGCAGTAGGGAAACTGAGAAGAAAGCTCTCACATGACTTTGCATCCTTCATAGCCAACAGGAAAAAGGAAGATAAGAAATATGAGTTTCTTCTGGTACAAAGACGGACATTAATCACATGGGAATTTTACCTCTTTTTTTTTTTTTTTTTTTTAAAGAAGGAAGATTCCTCCTTGCACTAATGACCATTTGCACCCAACAAGAAACCACCACAACTTGTAATTCTTATTCTTTTCCAATGAAACTTTGTTCAAAAGAACACTCTCCCCATCCACAGGTTCCTCCTATATACTAATAAAAGTATGTGCCTCATCTTTTTTCTCTGGACTTGCTTTGTTCTCTGGACTTGAGATTCACCAAATCTCATTTGTCCTGAATTTCAATCCTCTGCTATTCCCAAATAATGAAACAGTGTTGGTAAAGTAACTGGCTATATTATCTTTGGGTTGACAACTCACTATATAGTTTTTCTTTATTTAATAAATGTATAACTAGTGTTTAACATAAGCTGGTAACTGTGCTAAGCACTTTGTCTATAGTATTTCACTTAATTTTTACAGTTTAATAGTAAAGTACCTAGTACTACCAACCTCATTGCACAGATGAGAAAATTAAAGAAAATGGCTGTTAATTTACTTTTCTGAGACTAATCAACAAGAAATTTTAGAGTTTTAATTAGGTAATTTTAATCCAGTTTTTTCCCTGTGGACTATCCTTTATGCTAGGTATCATCATAATGATTGTTTATATCAATATATGTTATTGAAACTGAATAATAATTTTCATAGTTATATAATTCACTCAATTATTTGTATTTGCAATATTTCTGTAAGAGCTACCTATAGTCCCTGACATATATTTTTCTTTGTTTTGTTTTATTTTGCAATGCTGTAAACATAAAACCTTTTTCAAAGGAGTGCTACATAAACTCAAGTTAGTTCTTTGATTTATGGGCCATAGATCAAAGGTCATATTTAGTGGTAATGCAGTCTTATTTTTTTTTTTAAATTGGAAGTACACTGCTGTTTTGTAATAGCTTCTTAATGTGCAAAAATTTATCATGCAATATGTTATAAATGACCTACTAATTACTCTTGTTTTTAGAACTATTATTTTTGTTAATTATTAGGTTTACTGAAAAATGAAAAGAAAATCATATTGAGACTACTTAAGAGATAACCTGTTAAAAATTGTAGTACTTTTGATATCTAAAACAATCTCCCTTCTTTTAAAAAATTTTCAAAAATTTGGCTATTCAGTAAATAAGAAATATTAATATTAACTAGAGGTAGATTGTTTTTAAAGTAGATCCAAATCAATCACATATTTTTTTAATTTTACTTCCTTATTGAATGCACAGTAATTCTCAACACTTGAAAAGAGAAAGATGTCCATTTTAGAAATTTAATTTATGTAGATTATGTGCTATTGCATGCTATTTAAATATGAAGATTTATGATAGCAATACTAATAGCTTCTGCAAAGTATGTCAAAAGTTAGAAAGTGCTTCAAATACAGTTCAGATGAAAAACAGACAAACAAACACAAATTTCTTAAACGCATCAGAGAGCTGAGATTGCAGTGTGACCCAGTTCAGTTCAGTTTAGTCGCTTAGTCGTGTCCGACTTTTTGCACCCCCATCAATTGCAGCAGGCCAGGCCTCCCTGTCCATCACTAACTCCCAGAGTTCACCACTTAACAAAACAAAAAGAGGCAGCTCCCCTCTTCCGCAGGTAAGTTGTCACATGCACTTCACTACACATTTGCAGAACATAGGAAAAAGAAGTTCCAGTTGCTACACGAGGAAGTAAGGAGAAATCAGATAAAATTTTAACAAGTTGGAAAAGGCTGAATGTTGGCTAGTGTTAGTACTCTGGGATTGTGGGGGGTGGGGGAAAAAACACAAGAGGAGTCCACTCTTTCACACATACTATTTCACATAGTGTACCAGATACTAAAGAGAAACATTAGGGAGATTCTACTTGGCGGATTGAAACACGGTGGGAGTTTATGGTGGAAAGAGTATGAACCCTTAATTCATTGTCCAGATTCTTCCCTCAAAAGGAGCTAAAACCTTTCTCCACCAGGGAAGGGGCAGCAAGTGTATCGCTCCCAGGGCCTAGGTAAAGACTATGTTCCTAGGAGAAAGGGAGGTAAAATCCTCTAAACCTGAGAAAGAGTAGTGGGTTCATGGACACTATACTAATACTATTAGAGGTCTGCTCCTTCTGGAGAAGGAAGAAAACAATATATCTTATATAGGACCCATCACCATTAGGAGGCAGAAAATGTCTTCCATTTTGAAGAGATATAGGAATGCTGAGAAAACACCACCACTGAAGCTGAGAAACAACTCTTAGGTAGAGAGGAACAGGATAGGAAAATAATAAATTCTGCTTCCTAGAATAAGTCCCTTGGCATGTGTCTGTGTGATGAAAATTACATACATGTAGGCATGATTGAAACTGAAAAGATAATATATCTAAATTTGAGAACTACAACTAAAGCAATCCTTAAAGAGAAATTTATAATGTTAAATATTTATATTAGAAAAGAAGATTGCAAATCAATAGCTTAGTTAACATATTAAGTATGTTAATTTTACAATTAATAATTTTAATAAACCTATAACTAGATTGATAAAGAAAAAAGACAGTAAACATAAATTTCCAATATCAACAATAAAAGAATATCACTACTGATGCTATGAATATTAAATGAAGAAACTATTATGCCCAATTTTATGACAGTAAATTAGACAATTTATATTAAATGGACAAATCCTTTGAAGGACACATATGCTCACTCATAAATAAATAGATAATCTTTATAGTCCTACATTTATTTTAAAAATTTGAATTCTTAATTATGTGTATTCCCACAGAGCAACTTCATAGCCAATGGCTTCAATGGTGAGTTTAGTGAAATATTTAAATGAAAAATTACAACAATTCTACACAAATCCTTCCATAATGTAGAAAGAAAAGAACACTTATTTTATGAGACCAACATTACCCTGATACCAAAATCAAAGATAAGAAGAAAAACAACTACACATGAATATTTTTATGAACATAGATTAAGACACCCTCAAAAAAATAGTAACACATTAATTCTAGTAATATATTAAAAGATAAAATATGATTAAGTGGGCTTTCTCCTGGATACACATGGTATATAGTAAGTTAAACATTCAAAGAAGCAAATTACTTAACCATATTAACATTTAAAAAAAGAAAACCAATATAATATATTAATAGATGCAATAGAAACATATGAGAATATTTGTACATTTTCATAGGGGCTTCCCTGGTTGCTCAATGGTAAAAATTCTGCCTGCAATGCAGGAAATCCAGGTTCAATCCCTGGATCAGAAATCCGCTCCAGTGTTCTTGCCTGAAGAATCCCGTGGACAGAGGAGCCTAGCAGGCTATAGTCCATAGGGTCCCAAAGAGTTGAACACAACTGAAATGACTGAACACAACACACTTTCATAATAAAATCTGTAAACCAATCAGGAATCAAAGTAAACTTCTATAATCTGATAAGGTTATCTAAACTAAGACTACTTCTCATAACAGACAATGAATCAGAGAAAAATTTTAAAATTTCTGCTTTTACCACTTCTGTTCAACTCTGTAAGGAGTTTGTATCCATTCCACTAATGCAAAAGAATTAAAAATAATAATTTAGATTTCAGCATTTATAAAACTCTAGTCTTCCAAAGACATGTTAAAGCCAATGCAAAGGGAATGTCAGAGACTAGAAGGAAATGCACACAGAGTATATATCTGTATATCATAATTTACATACTATAAAATTGCACACACATACAGGTAGACTCAAAACTCACTGATAAGAATGGAAAGAAGAACTGTTTTTAAAATGGGCAAAATATTTGAATAGACACTTCACTGAAGAAGATACATGAATGATATTTAAGCACAGAAATGGATGTTCAGCATCATGAGATGCAGGTTAAAACCTTATTAGAATCGCAAATTAAAGGGAAAAAAAAAAATAAAACCTGAAAATAATGATTGCTTGTTAGGATAACATGTTGATATATGGCAAAACCAATACAATATTGTAAAGTTAAAAAAAAAAAAAACTCAGGTTATTGTTGAAGGGAGTTCAACGTGGTGTAGTCACTTTAGAAAGTAGTTTATCCATTTTGTTTAATAATTTTATTAATTTATGGCTGCACTGCTTTGTTCAGGATTTCTCTAGTTGTGGAGAGTGGGGGCTACTCTTTGTTGCACTGTGGAATTTTCATTGTGGGGGCTTCTCCTGTTGCAGAGCACAGGCTCTAGACATACAAACCTCAGTAGTTGTGCACACAGGCTTGGTAGTTTAGGCTTGAAGGCTCTAGACAGAGTACAGGCTCAATAGATGTGACCCACAGGTTTAGTTGTTCTGAGTTATGTGGAATATTCCTGGGCCAGGGATCAAACCCATGTCCCCTACACCAGCAGGCAGATTCTTACCCTTTGCACTGCCAAGGAAGTCCAGTTTGTCCATTTCTTAACAAGAAAATATCTGCTTACTACATGTTCCTTCAATATCACTCCTAAGTATTAATTAAACATGTATGAATATTAATATATATACACAACCCTTTATTTGAACACTGATATAGCTTTTATTCAAGACCAAAAATATGGAAATCCTAGTGCTTTTGAACAAATAAATAGATCAATCATTTTTGTGTATTCATACTTAACAATAGAAGGAGCAGGTAGATCATTTTGCTGACAAAAATCTGTCTAGTCAAGGCTATAGTTTGTCCAGTAGTCATGTATGGATGTGAGAGTTGGACTATAAAGAGAGCTGAGTGCAGAAGAATTGATGCTTTTGAACTGTGATGTTGGAGAAGACTCTTGAGAGTCCCTTGGACTGCAAGGAGATCCAACTAGTCCATCCTAAAGGAGATCAGTCCTGGGTGTTCATTGGAAGGACTGATGCTGAAGCTGAAGCTCCAATACTTTGGCCACCTGATGTGAAGAACTGACTCATTTGAAAAGACCCTGATGCTGGGAAAGATTGAGGGCAGGAGGAGAAGGGGACAGCAGAGGATGAGATGGTTGGATGGCATCGCTGACTCAATGGACACAAGTTTGAGTAAACTCCAGGAGTTGGTGATGGACAGGGAGGGCTGGTGTGCTGCAGTCCATGGAGTCACAAAGAGTTGGACATGACTTAGTGATTGAACAACAACTAATTCTGGATTAATCTCAAATATTTTACACTCAACTAAGACAGAATAAAATGGCTAACTTATTCACACACAGTCTATTTTATGATATTCTGGGACACACACTGTCTATTTTTAAGATTCTTGGAGGTAAACCTATAGGGACAGAATGAGTCATTAATGGGGCACAGTAGAGTAGAAGTTGATGCTGATCAGGGCCCTGTGCAGGTCCTGGGAACAGAGGCCTTTTTGTCCTCCTTTTCATGTAAGAGAAACTACAACCTCCAGGGCCTTCCTTGAGTTCCAAAGAGCAGTTTTGAAAAGGTTTCTAATCAAGGGAAGAGCAGGCATGAAAGCACCTGAGGCAAGATTAAAGGGACCAGAGAAGCTCATTAAGATGAGGAGACCAGCCCACCTGAGACTGCACAATCCCTGATCTTATCAGTAACCCTACATTTTGAAACTTTTCAGTAGAAAGAAGAACCTAAGACCATTACTGCCTTGAACATTTTTACATATACTTGTTTGACTATATAACCTCTCCTTATTCACCAGGGAATGGGGCACAGTTCTTGAGGTGTTAGCCTACTGTGTTAAGTTACTCTTTCCTTCTCCTCCATAACTATCTCAGTATATCTATTTGGCATCAGTGCACAGAGAACCAAGATTTTCACAACAAAAGCATGAGATTTACTACAAGGGCAACAAGTAAACGTGTGAAGTGCTGAAATTGTTCTGTGTGTATTTGATTGTGTGAAAATTATTGTTCAGTCGCTCAGTCATGTCCAACTCTTTGCAACCCCATGGACTGCAGCATGCCAGGCTTCTCTGTCCTTCTGCTGAAGCTTGGTCAAACTCATAACCATTGAGTTGGTGATGCCATCCAACCGTCTCATCCTCTGTGGTCTCCTTGAGGTAGAAATGCTACGCAGTCAGTGTAGGACTCAAACGTCAGTCTTGTTTGCAACAAACAACTTGCTCCATTAGCCTAAAGCTATACCCTTTTGTCCCAAATTACTGGAATGTGTCCTTGGCCTGAAAAATTATCAGGACTCAGACCCTGGGAAGGGCAGCAATTAATTTCTGGTCCATAGGCATGAAGGAAAAACAACTGGTGATCATTAATTTTAAGCCCATACATCTGGTACATTGTAAAATGGCCTGAGGGCATGAAAAAGTAGGCAAATTAATCTGGGGATCAAGAGAAGCCATAAAGACGTTAAGTTAAACATTTTGACCTTTAAACTGATTGGTTAAAAGTGACATATTTTAAGGGCAAGAGCCAACCAAAAATGTAGAGATTAAGGATATAAAAACTACTGTAAATCCCACCTTTGGAGTGCTCTTTACCCCCTCTCAGGGTCTATGCTGAGAGCTTTGTATTTTCCTTCTCTTTAATAAATCCTGTTCTCTTGCTACCATGAGTGTTAGTGTGTTCATGAAGTTTATTCATTAGATTCCCATTTCATCTTTGTCCTTCTGCCCTCAATCTTACCCAACATCAGGGTCCTTTCAATAAGTTGGCTCTTCACATCAGGTGGCCAAAGTATTGGAGCTTCAGCATCAGTCCTTCCAATGAATATTGAGGATTGATTTCCTTGAGGATTAAATGGTTTGATTTCCTAGTGAAATGGGAATCTGAGTTCTTGTTTGTGGAGCCAAAGAATGGAGTCCACATACACACAAACATAGCAAGAAAATAGGATCCATTAGAGAAGAGGAAAGTACAAAACTCTCAGCATAGACACTGAGAGGGGATAAGAAATGCCCCAAAGGTGGGACTTGTAGTTTGTATATCCTTAATCTCTACATTTTTGGTTGGTTCCTGTCCTTAAAATATGTCATTTCTAACGAATCAGTTTAAAGATCAAAGTGTTCAACATCATCTTTATGGATTTCCTTGATCCTCAGATTAATTTGCCGCCCTTTTTCATGCCCCCCTGGTCATTTTGTGGGCTTTCCTAGGTGGCTCAAACAATAAAGAATCTGGCTATAATTCAGGGGATCGGAGTTTGGGTTGCATCTCTGGGTCAGACGTTCCACTAGAAAAGGAAATGGCAACCCACTCCAGTATTCTTGCCTGGAGAATTCCATGGACACAGGAGTCTGGCAGGCAACAGTCCATGGGGTCGCAAAGATCAGACATGGCTTAACAACTAACACCTTCACTTTCACTGGTCACTTTACAATGGACCAAATATAAGGGCTTAAGGTTAATGATCAACAGTTGTATTTCCCTAAGGCATGTGGAACAGAATTTAATTACTGTCCTTCTCTGGATCTGAGTGATAATAGTTTATCAGATCAAGGACACATTCCAGAAATTTGGGACAAAGTGTATAGCTTTAGGCTAATAAAGTGAGATGTTTATTGCAAATAAGACCGAGGTGTCAGAGTCCTACACTGACTGCCTAACAATTTCTATCTCAGTTACAATCCAAGGGACACTCAAGAGTCTGCTCCAACACAGTTTGATAGCATCAATTCTTTGGCACTCAGCCTTCTTTATGGTCCAACTCTCACATCTATACATGACTACTGGGAATGCCATAGCTTTGACTATACAGACCTTTGTTCGCAAATTAATGTCTCTGCTTTTTAATATGCTATGTAGGTTTATCATAGCTTTTCTTCCAAGGAGCAAGCACTCTTTGATTTCATGGCTGCAGCCACTAGCTGTAGTGATTTTGGAGCCCAAGAAAATAAAGTCTGCAACTGTTTCCATTGTTTCCCTATCTATTTACCATGAAATGATGGGACCGAATACCATGATCTTAGTTTTTTGAATGTTGAATTTTTAGTCAACTTTTTCACTCTCCTCTTTTACCATCATCAAGAGTCTCTTTAATTCCTCATTGATTTCAACCATAAAGGTGGTGTCCTCTGTACACCGGGAGGTTATTGATATTTCATTTACATGAGTCTAAATATTTGCCAACATTTAATGAATTTTAATTTTAAAAAGGGAGAAAGCATTGTTTCAGGAAAGAGCCAATTCTGACTCCATGAGGGCTCTGTTTCTTTGACTTCAACTTTGTTTTTCATTGCTTTTGTTATTATAATCATACATAATGACCTGCCTCAGAGAAATCTGCCTCTGTGCTTGAATCAATCAAGCACATCATCTCACTGAGTTTGGCCATTCCAGCAGACATTTGCAAGATAATGGTCTTTACTTCCTCAACTCCTCCCCTTTTCTGTCCTATAAAAGAAAATGGGATCTAGATCCTGACAAGATGGTTATTTTGAGACATTACTCCACCATCTTCTTGGTCAGCTGACTTTCCAAATAAAGTTGTATTCCTTGCCTCAACACCTCATCCCTCAGTTAATTGGCCTGTCATGTGACAAGCAGATGGTGCTTGGACTCAAAACAAATTGGTGAATCTTACTATGTAGCAATTATAATAAAGCTGGTATTTAAAGATAGTGTTTAAAACAAAGACAATCTAGCAGTACTGATTAAAAAGTTAAATTATATTATGTAAATATTAATGCTGAAGTGTTACAATCTTTCCTATTAAGATTTATGTAATATCATTTATTTGGTGCACCAAGATTTTCAGATTATAATACAATAGATTCAGTTTTTCTGCTGGAATTGGGGGAGGGGGATAATTTGGATATAATTTTTTGCTAGAAATTAATTATAGAAGGTAACTATGATTGTTATGTTATGTGGGAGTAAAGTGTTGAAGAGAATCAATAAAAGTTAAATTAAAGATTCTGTTGGTAAAAGAATTCTGTATTTAGAAGTTCCAGATATGTATCAACAGAACAAAATGCATAAATAAAATATCCTGACCCATCTTTGATCTGTATTTTAAATAATTGCAATCCAGACATTTTTAATTTACTCATGGTTCTTTCATCTAGTTAACACTTTTTCAAATAACAAATACATTATCATGTGAGTATATCAGTCTAGGTCTTCAAAATATTTTTGATCTGCCAAGTTCCTGAAATTTAACAGATATGCATCATTACAACCACGAGGATACTTTATTTCATTATGTAGATGTGAATTATGGGTGATGTTAAGTACAATTTAAGTGATATCCTATTTTAAAATAAGAAAATAAATATTGAAATAAAACATTCATTTAAAATGTAATGGCTATGTTTATGTGAAATGCCTAGTTCTAATGATAAATATCAGTATTGAATTATACAAATGAAATGAGAGTACTCCCAGATTACCACCATTAAGTCAGGCAATGGGATGTAAAAAGCAAAGAGAAAGCCTATTAGTCTCTGTGGATCTGTTAGTATTATTTTCTCTCTTTACAAAAATAAAACAGAGAATTAAAACATATACATCAGCTTCCAGGGTTTGTTTCCTTAGGGAAAAGTGGAGATTGTGCCTATTATCTATGTTTATTCGAAAGTGGCAAAGCTTCTAGGCACATATTTGTCCTTCAGTCAGTGAAAGACTAACAACTCCCACCCTCCAGTAAAAATAAAAGCCCAGCTCCAGAATGAAATGCCAGAGAGCTGGCATTTACCAAGGAATATCTTCCAAGGTAAGATAAAGCAATTTATATCTGTAGATTCCCATTTCCTTAAGTATGTACCAACAATGAACCTACCAAGTAGATTCTGATAATACACTTTTGTACTGTTCAATCATAATAAACGCTGGATTTCCCTGCTGGTACAGTGGTAAGAGTCCAATTGCAAATGCAGGGGATACCAGTTTGATCCCTGGTCCAGGAAGACTCTACACGCCATGGAGCAGCTAGGTCCATGTGCCATAACCACTGAAGCCCATAAGCCCTAGAGCCTGTGCTCCACAAGAGGGGCCACTGCCTTGAGAAGGCTTTTAAACACAACAAAGAGTGTTCCCCACTCACCCCAACTGGAGAAAGCTTGTGCTTGGCTGTGAAGACCAGCATGACCAAAACAAAAAAATAAATAAGTTAAAAATAATAATAATAATACTAAGCAGCACAGGAGATCACCCTAAGTCACCTTTTACAGAAAATAATTGTTCTAAATCTATTAATAGAAATACTACATATTTTCACTTTGATCATTTGACATTCATTTTAAGAAATTCATTCACAAATTATTCTTTGAGAAGCAAAATGTTTCATAAAATAAAAAGTAAACATCTTTTTTAAAAACCTGAAATGCTTAATTCCAATAAAATTTGGAAGAAACCAATTATACCTTGCAAGGAGGAAATAAAGATATAAGGATGTTTAAAAAATATCCTCCTCCATTAAGGGAAATTATAGTGTCAAAACTCATAGCCACGTTTTGTCTACCAATGGTCTTACTTATATAAAATATGTGAAGGGGGTGATTGTTACATCTTATTTTGAAATCATTTTAGTAAATCTAGCCAGTGGGTTGGCATGTGGGAGGGAGTACGTCTTCAGCTACCCAAAGT
Source organism: Bos indicus (assembly GCF_029378745.1). Classification (NCBI taxonomy): domain Eukaryota; kingdom Metazoa; phylum Chordata; class Mammalia; order Artiodactyla; family Bovidae; genus Bos; species Bos indicus. The sequence continues at coordinate 5,853,231 of NC_091768.1, read as the reverse complement.
ACCTTGGTGTGGGAAGAAGTCAATTGAGTTGGCCCATCTCCTCCCTATATCCTACATATCATCACACTGGCTAATATAAGTGAAGCCTCCGATTGACTGAAATGTGTTGGCCGTGAATATTAACTTGCAATTGAAAGATACACATAGACATTGACAAGTGTTCCTTGTCAACTTTTGAAGATTATTTCATATCAATAAACTGGAAAAAGTGAACTCTCATGATTAAGGGGGCAATTTATAAGATTACTGAAATGTCCTCTATCCTCAATAACACATCTTATACATCATATAATTCTCTGAGATCTATTCTTCAGTGATCTTTACAATCAAATTGCTTCCCCCAAACACTTAGCTAATATATTAGTTCACTAGTCCTCATTAGCATTCCAGTGATGCAAGTAGAACATATTATGCCTCCTATTGAGTTTGAGTGAACTCCGGGAGTTGGTGATAGACAGAGAGGCCTGGCACTGTGATTCATGGTGTCGCAAAGAGTCGGACACGACTGAGCGACTGAACTGAACTGAACTGATGCCTCCTATTTTATAGGTAGCAATATAAAGTTAAGCCAATATCAGAACTTACACACATATCAGATCAGATCAGATCAGTCGCTCAGTCGTGTCCGACTCTTTGCAACCCCATGAATTGCAGCACGCCAGGCCGCCCTGTCCCTCACCAACTCCCGGAGTTCACTCAGACTCACGTCCATCGAGTCAGTGATGCCATCCAGCCATCTCATCCTCTGTCATCCCCTTCTCCTCCTGCCCCTAATCCCTCCCAGCATCAGGGTCTTTTCCAATGAGTCAACTCTTCGCATGAGGTGGCCAAAGTACTGGAGTTTCAGCTTTAGCATCATTCCTTCCAAAGAAATCCCAGGGCTGATCTCCTTCAGAATGGACTGGTTGGATCTCCTTGCAGTCCAAGGGACTCTCAAGAGTTTTCTCCAACACCACAGTTCAAAAGCATCAATCTTCAGTACTCAGCCTTCTTTACAGTCCAACTCTCACATCCATACATGACCACTAGAAAAAGCATAGCCTTGACTAGACGAACCTTTGTTGGCAAAGTAATGTCTCTGCTTTTGAATATGCTATCTAGGTTGGTCAAAACTTTCCTTCCAAGGAGTAAGCGTCTTTTAATTTCATGGCTGCAGTCACCATCTGCAGTGATTTTGGAGCCCAGAAAAATAAAGTCTGACACTGTTTCCACTGTTTCCCCATCTATTTCCCATCAAGTGGTGGGACTGGATGCTATGATTTTCGTTTTCTGAATGTTGAGCTTTAAGCCAACTTTTTCATTCTCCACTTTCACTTTCATCAAAAGGCTTTTGAGTTCCTCTTCACTTTCTGCCATAAGGGTGGTGTCATCTGCATATCTGAGGTTATTGATATTTCTCCCAGCAATCTTGATTCCAGCTTGTGTTTAAATTCCATGACAGGTTCTTGTTCTAGCTTCCATTACTGTTTTATTCAAAGATGCTAAAGTGCTCCCTAGAATTTTAAGGCTTCTAAGGCTTTATATTCGGAGAAGGCAATGGCACCCCACTCCAGTACTCTTGCCTGGCTAATCCCATGGACAGAGGAGCCTGGTAGGCGGCAGTCCATGGGGTTGCACAGAGTCGGACATGACTGAACGACTTCGCTTTCACTATTCACTTTCATGCATTGGAGAAGGAAATGGCAACCCACTCCAGTGTTCTTGCCTGGAGAATCCCAGGGACGGGGAAGCCTGGTGGGCTGCTGTCTATGGGGTTGCACAGAGTTGGACACGACTGAAGTGACTTGGCAGCAGCAACGCTTTATATTGAAGCTCTTAGTACTGAATTAATTTCAGCATAGTAATTTTAAAGTGTATTGTTTTTATGTGAGGATACCATATATAACACTGTAAAAATGACTGTGAATACAAAGTTTAATAAACTGGGATTATAAGTAATTTGTATGCAATACCACTGCATATTATTTCTGCTAAGAATGGGCACTTTAACTTAAGCACTCACAGAATGATGTGGTGGAGACTCTTTTGCATTCAGTTCAGTTCAGTTCAGTTGCTCAGTCATGTCGGACTCTTTGTGACCCCATGAATCACAGCACACCAGGCCTCCCTGTCCATCACCAACTCTCAGAGTTCACTCAGACTCACGTCCATGGAGTCAGTTCGTGGAAGCCAAATTGGGACCAAATCAGCTGAAAGGATGGAGGACCACCAAGTTTTAATCAGGCCAAGTTCACAGATACTTCAACCTTGTAGATGTAAAATATTTACAGTAAGCAATTTGCAATTCCATAGTGTCTAGCATGACTCCAGAGAAGAGGACTGTAACCTGTAATCAGAGCATGGTTTACAGCTAAAGCTTTATACATAGAGTTATTTTCTGCTACTCTTCAGGTCATTCTCATTGACAGCTGTTTTGTAAATAATTATAACTTTTGTGTGTCCAAGTCAGGGCCTTCCTACTCCACTATCTTGGCCACTCCTTTGGTAATTTATAAAATTTAAATTTCTAACTGTTTATTACTACCAATATTTTGTAGAAATATAAGTGAAATACATAGAAATTTCTCATTTATCCTTTATTCAATTAACCAAAATGTCAGCATGTTCTTGGCACTACTTCTTAAAAGGCTTGCAAAAATTTATGTTATTATTTATATTCTGTTCTTAGGTTCTCTTTTTATAATTTGTTGGTTTATAGGTTTTACTCACCTTAAATTTTATGTTTACTAATGTAAATGCTTACAAATATTTTTGTATAAATTTTTCTATGACTCTATCTAAAGGTTTAAATATAATTATATATAGTTTATTCATTTAATTTATTTATCAAATATTTGGTAATATTTTCTTTGAAATTAAAAAAAAAGGTCTGCTTAATTACCAAAAAAATTGGTTTCTTTTAAACATGTTTTATTTCTCATTAATAGTTGACAAGATTTGATTTTATTAGTACAATTTTATTCTACAGGATGTTGCTTTATAATACTTACCTTTAGAATATCCTGGCTTTTTATGATTTATTATGTGTTATATTAAAGTGGTTCTATAGATACCTGGAGATATTTGTAATAAATGCTTCAGTGACATAGTGATGATTTATATATGTATCATCACTAAGTCACTGATGTTTATAGTACAAATATATATTTAACTTTTATAGTATATTATTTATTGCTTCTATTTTCTTGATAATGTTGACTGATATTTGAGAGGGGTAAATGAATTTGTTTCAATTTCTTTTTGAAATTTTTTTTCTCCTTAATTTATGAATATTGACACCCATGTTATTTTGTGCAGAAATAATCGTAGCAGCTACATTGTTATTTCCAACCTTTAACATTATAAATCACTCTTATTTTTTTTGTTTAAAAAAAGTGGAGTCTTAATTCAAATTTGTCTACTAGAGAAATAGAAGCAATAATTTCTTTGTGTTACTGCTTTAAAATTATCATTAATCAGCTCAATTACAGCAGAAGAATCTCTTTATTTAGAAAACCTGAGCTTCATATAGTCAATTATTTGAAGTAACTTGTACCTGAAGAGTATGACACATTAGTGTTAGCAATTCAGTTCAGTTCAGTTCATGCTCAGTCATGTCCAACTCTTTGCAACCCCATGAACCACAGCACGCCAGGCATCCATGTCCATCACCAAGTCCAGAGTCATCCCAAACCCATGTCCATTGAGTCAATGATGCCATCCAACCATCTCATCCTCTGTCATCCACTTCTCCTCCTGCCTTCAATCTTTTCCAGAATCAGGGTCTTTTCAAATGAGTCAGCTCTATACATCAAGTGGCCAAAGTATTGGAGTTTTGGCCACAACATCAGTCAATGAACACTAAGGACTGATCTCTTTACGATGGACTGGTTGGATCTCGTTGGAGTCCAAGGGACTCTCAAGAGTCTTCTCCAACAACACAGTTAAAAGCATCAATTCTTCAGCGCTCAGCTTTCTTCACATCCAAACACCATTACTGGAAAAACCATAGCCTTGACTAAATGGACCTTTGTTGGCAAAGTAATGTCTCTGCTTTTCAATATGCTATCTAGGTTGGTCATAACTTTCCTTCCAAGGAGTAAATGTCTTTTAATTTCATGGCTGCAGTCACCATCTGCAGTGATTTTGGAGCCCCCAAAAATAAAGTCAGCCACTGTTTCCACTGTTTCCCCATCTATTTGCCATGACAGAATGGGACTGGATGCCATGATCTTTGTTTTCTGAATGTTGAGCTGTAAGTCAAATTTTCACTCTCCTCTTTTTCACTTTCATCAAGAGGCTTTTTGGTTCTTCACTTTCATCCATAAGGGTGGTGTCATCTGCATATCTGAGGTTATTGATATTTCTCCTGGCAATCTCAATTTCAGCTTGTGCTTCCTCCAGCCCAGCATTTCTCATGACATACTCTGCATGTAAGTTAAATAAGTAGGATGACAGTATACAGCCTTGACATACTCCTTTTCCTATTTGGAACCAGTCTGTTGTTCCAAGTCCAGTTCTAACTGTTGCTTCCTGACCTGCATACAAGTTTCTCAAGAGGCAGGTCAGGTAGTCTGGTAGTCCCATCTCTTTCAGAATTTTGCACAATTTATTGTGATTCACACACCAAAGTCTTTGACATAGTCAATAAAGTAGAAACAGGTGTTTTTATAGAACTCTTTTGCTTTTTTGGTGATCCAGTGGATGTTGGCAATTTGACCTCTACATCCTTTTCCTTTTCTAAAACCAGCTCAAAAATCTGGATGTTCATGGTTCACATATTGTTGAAGCCTAGCTTGGAGAATTTTGAGCATTACTTTACTAGTGTGTGAGATGAGTGCATTTGTGTGGTAGTTTGAGCATTCTTTGGCATTGCCTTTCTTTGGGATTGGAATGAAAACTGACCTTTTCCAGTCCTGTGGCCAATGCTGAGTTTTCCAAATTTGCTGACATATTCAGTGCAGCATTTTCACAGCATCATCTTTCAGTATTGGAATAGCTCAACTGGAATTCCATCACCCCCACTAGCTTTGTTCGTAGTGATGCTTCCTAAGGCCCACTTGACTTCACATTCCAGGATGTTTGGCTCTAGGTGAGTGATCACACCATCATGATTATGTGGGTGGTGAGTATCATTTTGTACAGTTCTTCTGTGTATTCTTGCAACCACTTTTTAATATCTTCTGCTTCTGTTAGGCCCATACCATTTCTGTCCTTTATTGAGCCCATCTTTGCATGAAATATTCCCTTCGTATCTCTAATTTTCTTGAAGAGATCTCTAGCATTTTCAATTCTATTGTTTTCCTCTATTTTTTTTTTTTTTTTGCATTGATCGCTGAGGAAGGCTTTATTATCTCTCCTTGCTACTCTTTGAATTTCTGAATTCAAATGGGCATATCATTCCTTTTTTCCTGTGCTTTTCTCTTGTCTTCTTCTCACAGCTATTTGTTAGGCCTCTTCAGACAGTCATTTTTCTTTTTGCATTTCTTTTTCTTGGGGATGGTCTTGATTCCTGTTTCCTGTTCAATGTCATGAACCTCCGCCCATGGTTCATCAGGCACTCTGTCTATTAAATCTAGTCACTTAAACCTATTTCTCACTTCCACTGTATAGTCATAAGGGATTTGATTTAGGTCATACCTGAATGGTCTTGTGGCTTTCCCCACTTTCTTCAATTTAAGTCTGAATTTGGCAATAAGGAGTTCATGATCTGAGCCACAATCAGCTCTCAGTCTTGTTTTAACTGACTGTATAGAGCTTCTCCACCTTCGGCTGCAGAGAATATAATCAAGCTGATTTCCATGTTGACCTTCTGCTGATGTCATGTGTAGGGTCTTCTCTTGTGTTGTTGGAAGAGGGTGTTTGCTATGACCAGTGCATTCTCTTGACAGAACTTGATTAGCCTTTGCCCTGCTTCATTCTGTACTCCAAGGCCAAATTTGCCTGTTACTCCATGTTTCTTGACTTCCGACCTTTGCATTCCAGTCCCCTATAATGAAAAGGACATCTTTTTTGGGTGTTAGTTCTAGAGGGTCTTGTAGGTCTTCATAGAACCATTCAACTTCAGCTTCTTCAGCATTACTGGTTGGGACATACTCTTGGATTACCGTGTTATTGAATGGTTTTCCTTGGAAACGAACAGAGATAATTCTGTTGTTTTTGAGATTGCATCCAAGTACTGCATTTCAGACTCTTTTGTTGACCGTGATGGCTACTCCATTTCTTCTAAGGGATTCCTGCCCACAGTAGTAGATGTAATGGTCATCTGAGTTAAATTCACCAATTCCAGTCCATTTTAGTTTGCTGATTCCTAGAATGTCAATGTTCACTCTTGCCATCTTATGTTTGACCTCTTACTATTTGCCTTGATTCATGGCCCTAACATTCCAGGTTCCTATGTAATACTGCTTTTTACAGCATTGAACCCTGTTTCTATCACCAGTCCTATCCACAACTGGGTGTTGTTTTTGTTTTGTTCCATCCTTTCATTTTTTTCTGGAGTTATTTCTCCACTGATCTCCAGTGGCATATTGGGTACCTACTGAACCGGGGAGTTCATCTTTCAGTGTCCTATCTTTTTGCCTTTTCATACTGTTCAGGGGGTTCTCAAGGGAAGAATACTGAAGCAGTTTGCCATTCCCTTCTCCAGTGGACCACATTCTGTCAGACCTCTCCACCATGACCCGTCCATCTTGGGTTGCCCCAAGGGCATGACTTAGTTTCATTGAATTAGACAAGGCTGTGGTCCATGTGATCAGACTGGCTAGTTGTCTGTGATTGTGGTTTCAGTCTGTCTGCCCTTTGATGCCCTCTCTCAGCTCCTACCGTCTTGGGTTTCTTTTACCTTGGACGTGGGGTATCAATTAGGAAGGCCTTAAAAATAATAAAGATGGCATCTAGTTTTTTGAAAATTAGTTAACATCGATAGAAAGTTATAGTTTGACTGCTAAGAGGACTCAAGTGTACTTTCTAGACCCAAAATAGCAGACCTGATGGGCCAACACAGTTCCTAAAATATCAAAATATACTTGGGATTAAACAATTAACTTGCACAGAGCTGCACTGAAGCCAAGCAGCATGAACTGAAAAGTTAAAACTTATTTAAACTGCTCAATTATTTATCCATTTGCACTGATGATTCATTTGCCATTTTAAGGTCTCTGCTTGTCATCTTCTGTTGTCTGCGCCAGCTTGCTTTCCCTCACACATATCTTTGGGGCTAGATCTTCCATAATCTATGTGATCATCTATGACTTTTTTTTGACAGTTAGCCTGAAGAAAGCCTCCTTCAGAAAGGGCCTAAGCCTTTGTTTCATTTGCCTTTCAGTGTCTTGTCAAACAGTGGACCCTACATAATGCTCACTACCTCTTTGCCTCAGCATCTGCCAAACTGGAGCAGGTCACATAGATAATGATATTAACAAAAGGTAAACCTTCAGTTCAGTTCAGTCGCTCAGCCGTGTCCGACTCTTTGAGACCCCATGAATCGCAGCAGGCCAGGCCTCCCTGTCCAACACCAACTCCCGGAGTTCACCCAGACTCACGTCCATCGAGTCAGTGATGCCATTCAGCCATCTCATCCTTGGTTGTCCCCTTCTCCTCCTGCCCCCAATGCCTCCCAGCATTAGAGTCTTTTCCAGTGAATCAACTCTTCACATCAGGTGGCCAAAGTACTGGAGTTTCAGCTTTAGCATCATTCCTTCCAAAGAAATCCCAGGGCTGATCTCCTTCAGAATGGACTGGTTGGATCTCCTTGCAGTCCAAGGGACTCTCAAGAGTCTTCTCCAACAACACAGTTCAAAAGCATCAATTCTTCGGCGCTCAGCCTTCTTCACAGTCCAACTCTCACATCCATACATGACCACTAGAAGAATCATAGCCTTGACTAGATGAACCTTTGTTGCCAAAGTAATATCTCTGCTTTTGAATATGCTATCTAGGTTGGTCATAACTTTCCTTCCAAGGAGTAGGCTGAAGTCACCATCTGCAGTGATTTTGGAGCCCAAAAAAATAGTCTGATACTGTTTCCCCATCTATTTCCCATGAAGTGATGGGACCAGATGCCATGATCTTCATTTTCTGAATGTTGAGCTTTAAGCCAACTTTTTCACTCTCCACTTTCACTTTCATCAAGAGACCTTTTAGTTCCTCTTCACTTTCTGCCATAAGGATGGTGTCATCTGCATATCTGAGGTTATTGATACTTCTCCCAGGAATCTTGATTCCAGCTTGTGTTTCTTCTAGTCCAGCATTTCTAATGATGTACTCTGCATATAAGTTAAATAAGCAGGGTGACCATATACAGCCTTGACATACTCTTTTTCCTATTTGGAACCAGTCTGTTGTTCCATGTCCAGTTCTAACTTTTGCTTCCTGACCTGCATACAGATTTTTCAAGAAGCAGGTCAGGTGGTCTTCTATTCCCATCTCTTTCATAATTTTCCACAGTTTATTGTGATCCACACAGTCAAAGGCTTTTGCATAGTCAATTACTTTCCCACAAAGTTATTAAAAAAAAAGAAAAAAGAAAAACCTCACAGAGACATTGAAATCAAAACCCCACCGAGAAGAAATGCATTGAGAAAGTTGGTTGCATCTTCTCAAAGTAAAATTTGTAAAACAATTGGATAATTTACTGGCAAGGTCAATTAAAAATACAGATATAAGATAGTAAAGATGGGTTAAGAAAAGAATTTGAAAACTGTTTCTTGCTTTCATATAACAAAGGAAAACCAAAATCAGTGTTGCTGTTTTTTTTCATGTGTAACTCATTTAATGTCATTTCTATCTGGTTGAATTGAAAGACTAATGTGTGCACATCACAATTTGAATAATATCAATATCCTATATATATGCTGTTCATCATTAAAAGCTTGTCTCAAAAGAAAACACTGAAAATTTTACTTTAGTAAATTGTTATATATTGTGCCTTCTAATATTTTATGACTATCAGTATAGATACTTTACTTCAAATATGTATCTCCTTATTTTCAAGCCCCAAAAGTTATTACTCAGTAGCTTTAAATTTACTGTGATAACATTTTAGCAAACACTATTTTTTTCAGCCTGTCACAGAATATTAAGATTTTCAAATATCAATCCACTTACTTCTTGAGCTACCACTTTATATTAATCACCACTCCAAAAGTTATTTGATTTAAATTTAGTCTAATATAAAATTCACACCGGACATATATTCACTAACTATTTTGAAATTATATTTAGAATTTATTTGTTGCTTCTCAGTGTCTAGATTTAAAATAATGAATAAAGATTTATAAAGAGATCAATTGCCCTCTAAACTTCCCTTGTGATTATTATATAATTTTAATAAATTAAATGAATTTTGAATTATTGTAATAGTTATCTGCTTATTTATATTTTAATTGCTTTCTTATTTTTAATTATTTTTTTAAAATTGGTGATTGATTTAGTTATAAAGCTCTTTACTATACAAAATGTTAGCATAAAAATTCTGGTAGCACAGGCATTGAATCACAGAGTTGAAATTATAATGAAGCTATTTGATTTGAATGACACCTTAAAGAAGCATGGATTGCTTTTATTACATTATTGATTTACCTTAAAAATTGCTGATTTTTTGCTCCTTTTGATCTGCAAAATACCAGTTTTATGTGGTTCAAATTTACAGTTTTATTAGGGAATCTACACAGGCTGAGTTGAGCTATGACAGCTGGCTCCGTCATTGGCCAGGTGCCCATGTATCAGAAGGGATGTGAATTGAGGTGCCTCCTACCTAGAGACAGACAGGCCCAGATCCACGCAAATCAGAGCTGTATGTTAACTGACGTGTCTTTAGTGGATAGTGGAGAGATTCTCTGTTCACTGTCGTATTACTCCAGGTGGTCAACTATTCTCATGTAAACAATGGAGCATCTCAAAGAGTAGTCACTGTTGCTTCCACTGACCTGTGCAGGCCTCTAACGGTCTCTCTTGAGGTTCCATTCTGAAATACTGCTGGTCTCATGAAGGGATGGAGGGAGATATGAAAGGGCATTCATTTAACCACAGTGAAGTCGACCTGTAAGTGCAGATGCTCTCAGAACTGAATGAAGGTTTTCTCTCAGAGAAATCCCAACAAGAGTTTTTTCTCCTGTATCTTAAGATTCATTAAGTACTAGAAAGTGATGATTGGTATGATGCTACCTCAAAGTGCTCCAAGCATTAGAAGCTTTATATTTTTAGCAAGGATTCTCTGTATCATAAAAGTTATTTTATGTACTTTGAACTTCAGCCTTTCTTTCAGACATTATTTTATCACTTAAAGTATCATAAGGCAATTGCTGGGGTCCAGCCCCAGCTGATCCAGGGTATTCGAAGGAGAGACAGCATCAGCGACCTATTTATTTAAATATTTATCAAAGATATAAAGAGTAATAGAATGAGGATAGCTCAGTGAGTAAATTCAGTGAAGAAAAGAGGTTGAGTAGCTTGGTTTACACGGGAGACCAATAAAACTTCAAGACAAGCAGTTTGCACCACTTACGTAGGCCGCAGGCATCCTTCCGTTCTCCCGAAGGAGAGGAGACACTGAGGCCTCCCCGGTCAGATCTTAGAAGCCCAGGCATAATTAGTAAGCATGGCAGGTTCCGCGTTTCAGATGGAGACTCAGCCAGAATTTGAGAGAGAGAGCGATATGGGGATACCAAGTTTTGGTGAACAAGGCCTGCACTTTATTTTCCAAAGTAGTTTTTATACCTTAAGTTGTGCATAGAGGATAATGGAGGAAGGGGTGGAGTCATGCAAGGACAGCAGTTCCTGATCCTAATCGAAGCCAGGCTTTCAAACTTATCATATGCAAAAGTTCAGGTGATTTACATCATCTTCTGACCAGGAGGCCTGTTAACATTTTAAGAAACTTATTTTTCTCTAAAGGTGATTATTCTAAAGTCAGGCTCCAGCCTCCAAAAAGCAATGGACAAAGCTGCATTCCTATTGGGCAAAGGTGAGGTGGGCTCAATCAAGAAAATAATTAACTCAGGGGTCCAAGGTTACAAACATTGGGACTACTACTTACATTTCTATACATCCATTATATCAATCAATACATTGCCAAGGACACAGTAGGTAAGGGATATGGAGACTTAGCAGCAAACATTGGCCCAACAAGTGAAAAACCCTTCACCAATACAATTTCTAATCAATCTTTTAACTACTCAAAGGAATCTGTGTTTGGACAGTTTAGAACATCTCCTGCCTCTCACAGTTGGGAGGCTCTGAACAATCACATGTGGCTGGAAAAGCCTATTCAGGCAGGCTAGTGGATTTCCAAAGGAGTTTGTAGGTTGAAACACTATCACACCCAGGAACTTTATTAACTGGAGCTATAAGTTAACTCTTTTTTCAGAGAGAGGTAGTGGGGGACAGCCCCTGTAAAGTCAGAGGTGTAGGTGAAAGCACAAAGCAGAAAGTAGGCAGACTCTGGTTTTGGGGGTAGATGCTCAAGAATTTCCAGGGGGACTCCTGAGGCTCGATCCCGCCTTTGCATATGCCAAGCCTCCTTCCTCATGATTTTTGCCACGGGCGGAGTCCCTCACGCTGGCTCCCGGCAGTGATAGAATTCCAGTTGAGCTATTCCAGATCCTGAAAGATGATGCTGTGGAAAGTGCTGCACTCAATATGCAATATGCACTCAATATGCAATATGCCGGCTCCCGGCAGGCAATAGAACCCCACTCCAGTACTCTTGAGTGGAAAATCCTATGGACGGAGGAGCCTGGTGGGCTGCCGTCCATGGGGTCGCGAAGAGTCAGACATGACTGAGCCACTTCACTTTCACTTTTCACTTTCATGCATTTGAGAAGGAAATGGCAACCCACTCCAGTATTCTTGCTTGGAGAATCCCAGGGACTGGGGAGCCTGGTGGGCTGCCGTCTATGGGGTCGCACAGAGTCAGACACTGCTGAAGCAACTTAGCAGCAGCAGCAGTGTTACCAGAAAATAGTACTAAATGTATTATTAAAGTTATAAACTTGACACTAAGAGATTTTGTGCTTCAGGCAGGTTTCTATTAAACATGAATTTATCTTAGTTTCAGCAAAAGGTTCCATCAACTGAAAACCTTAGCTATTGATCATAAACCTGAGACTATAAGAAAAAACCAAATTGAATTAAATCTGTTGTTCTTTGTTATGCTGCTACACTCCTCTTTTGAGTTGTTTTTGTTGTTTAAGTCACTAAATCATGTCTGACTCTGTTGCGACCCCACGGACTGTAGCCCGCCAGGCTCCTGTGACCATGAGACTTTGAGACAAGAATACTGGAAAGGGCTGCCATTTCCTTCTCCAGGGGCTCTTCCTGATCCAGGGATCAAATCCTGAAATGGCAGGCAGAATCTTTATCACTGAGCCACCAGGGAAACCCACTCCTGAATTATTCATGAAAAATTAAAAACTGAGTGGACGACCAAATATTATTAAAAATAACACAAATGTGGCTTGTTTTGTTTTCTTTACCTATTTCTTAGTCTTTTAAAAGTTAATTTAATGCTTCTCAAGTTATATTTCACTTTCTATTTGACATAAAATTCCAATTTCTTTAAATAATTGCATATAGAATGCATACATTCTAAATATGCAAAATCAAAATAAATAAAAAATTTAAAAGTTATTAATTTGCAATTTACAATCACCAAAAATATAATTATTACATTTAATAGTATATAATATTTAAGTCATTGATTATTGGAAATAAGAAAAATAATGTATTCCCTTTCAATGTGAATATTCATTTTTGAAGTATTAAAGTCTTTTTTATTCACTTTAAAAACACATAGATGTTCACTTTACTGTCGATTATTGTGATTAAAATCTATATATTCTCTTAATGTATAAAAATATAATCTTTACATTGAGAATCAGCAATCTACATGTAAATTTCTTAGAATATAATCTGAAGTATGAAATAATGCCTATGTCTTAGTGAAAATCATTAACATGCTTTGTCTTCTAAAGTCAATCTCGGCAATTAACGCTAAACTGAATTTTTTTTTGCTCAGAAATCTATTAACCTTTTAATTATCTTATATTTATACCTTCTGCATTCTAAATTCAGTAAATATGATTGTTTATACAATAGGCACTCTTTTATAAAATCAGCTATTTTTGGTAAAGTGAATTATTTTTAATATTTGACAAATAATGTGGTGAAATTTGTTTTTTTTTTTTTTTACTTTTGAATAGATACTAAAATATGTTAATAAAAGTAAAATCAATAAAGCCTGAAGGATTCTTTTCTCCATAGTTAGATTTCAGGTAAGTGATAATCTACATGACTACATTTATCTGTGAATGGTATCAGCAAAATTTTTGAAACATTAAAATTAGGAATAAAATAATATATTTTAGGAGACAGATTTCCCTTGCTGAATTAAGATCCTCTTTGAAAATGACATATTTATTGTTTTTCATTCCTTGACTAGTTCCTGCTTTGACAGAAACTTTTAAGGAGAGAATTTCTTGAAATTTAGTTTCATTAATTCCATGATTTTCTTCATTAATTCTATGTGTCAGTATATTTTTTATTTTAAGAATTTAGATTTCACTGAAGATTAGGGATTGCAGTTGAATGTGAAAGAAAAATGAGAACACAGGGCTAATTGCATTTTCTTCAAATGTGTTAGACACTCTGGGTTCAGGTAAAGATTGAATAGCATATAAGTTATGTATATGTGTATTCTTAATTCTAGCTACATCACATAGATATTATTAACTGCATTTCTAGTATAAACTCTGTACCCTATTTTAATTTCCATCTTTACTCTTTGTTCCTTTTTATACCCCAACAGTTTACTGAAATAATATCCTGACTCTTTTTTTCCTCTTTCTTAAAACATCTACAACCACTTTGCTTCATAATTTCCTTTTACCTCTATAGTATTCATATTTTGGTCCACTTTGTTCTCACAAAATTACAGATATTCTTCCCCTTCATTTATTCAGTTATTTACTTTTTTGATTATTGATTCTTAACTACTTTTATTAGAACTCCATATCTATTTTAGTATTATCTTAATCACCCTCCCTAATTTATATTTTAACTGACTTTTCTTCTGTACTGTATTTTTTCTTCTGGGAAGTTGATATATTGAATAATATCCTTGAAACAGAGAAGGCGGCTTGATACTAAAAAAAAAAGAAGCAGGCTGCTCTCTAAAGTAAAAAAAAAAAAAAAAAAAAGTTTATTGAGGCTAACTTACATATGGGTAAAATAAGGCAGATGGTGATCCAGAAGTATTGACAACTGCACTTAGCACTACCAAAAGATGTACGTTAGAATCTGACTTCCAAGGGAAAAGCACAACTTCACTGAAGGAAACCAGGTTTTCTCCTCCCCCAGTGACCATTAACCATCTGTGTCAAGAGAGGTCTCACATCAGATGGCAGTTAGACATTTCAATCACTCAGGTGTGTCCACTCTCTGAAACCCCATGGACTGTGGCACATCAGGCCTCCCAGTCCATCACCAACTCCCAGAGCTTGCTCAAACTCATGTACATCAAGTCAGTAATGCCATCCAAACATCTCATCCTCTATGCTCCCCTTCTTCTCTCACCTTCAATCTTTCCCAACATCAAGATCTTTTCTAATCAATCAGTTCTTCTCATCAGGTGGCCAAAGTATTGGAACTTCAGCTTTAGCATCAATACTCCCAATGAATATTCAGGACTGATTTCATTTAGAATTGACTAGCTGGATCTCCTTGCAGTTCAAGGGACTCTCAAGGGTCTTCTCCAACATCACAATTCAAAAGCATAAATTATTCAGTGCTCAGTTTTCATTATAGTCCAACTCTCACATCCATACATAATTGCTGTAAAAACCACAGCTTTGACTAGACAAAGTAACATCATGGCTTTTTAATAGGCTATCTAAGTTTGTCAAAGCTTTTCTTCCAAGGAGCAAGTGTCTTTTAATTTCATAGCTGCAGTCACCATCTGCAGTGTTTGTAGCCCAAGAAAATAAGTCTCTCAGACTTATGTGCCAGAGAAGTCCACATATCTTTACATTTAAAAGTGACACTTATATTTTAAAATGGATAACCAACTAGGGCCTATTGTATAGCACAGGGCACCCTGCTCAATGTTATGTGGAAATCTCAATGGCGGGATGTTTGAGGTAATTTGAGGGAGGACAGATATATGTATGTACATGGCTGAGTCCCTTTGCTGTCTACCTGAAGCTATCACAACATTGCTAATTAGTATACTCCAATGCAAACTAAAAAGTTTAATGCAATCAAAACAAAAATAAATAAATAAAGTTGAGTGAACTGGAACACACACACAGAGGAGGCAGAACCAAAGGGACACCAGATTCTGTGCCTGCAATCCAGGCCCTTAGGCATGGCCACTGAGCGTGCAGTCCCAGAAAACTCAATAATACC
This sequence comes from Bos indicus, assembly GCF_029378745.1. NCBI lineage: Eukaryota > Metazoa > Chordata > Mammalia > Artiodactyla > Bovidae > Bos > Bos indicus. The sequence goes on along the minus strand of NC_091768.1, from coordinate 5,837,847 downwards.
ATAAATATAGCCAACACAACTTTAGTTTCCCAGCCATTGCAGAAAAGCAGGGACAATGATAGAGACCAGAAAACTTACAACAAAGGATGCAGCAGAGCTTCCCATGGTGGGCTACTACAATGGCAATGAAGCCTGCAACCTAGAGAATCTTAGAATCTCAGATGTGACAACAGACTCCACCCCTCAAAATGCCCCTGGCAGCAACATTGAAAGCAGCAAGCCACTGATTACTGTAAGCAGCAAGAAGTGATAATGAGGGCATGGACTCATAATTCTGAGAGAGGTAGTAGAGGATGAGAAATTCCAATTCTCAAATATAACCAGAGGCAGTTTAGATAAGAGAAAACAGAAAAATTGTGATATACCAAAAAACAAACAAAAATGAACCTAATCCCTAACCTGTTGAGTTGTTAGATCAAGTGGCAAATTGTTACAACCACAAATTCACCAGCAGAACGGCTCATGAAATATCTGCCCATGGAATTCTCCAAGCCAAAATGCTGCAGTGGATAGCCATTCCCTTCTTGAGGGGTATCTCCCCAACTCAGAGATCAAACCCAGGTCCCACATTGCAACCAGATTCTTTACCATCTGAACCACCAGGAAAGCCCAAGAATATAGGAGTGGGTAGCTTATCCCTTCTCCAGCAGATATTCCTGACCCAGGAAACAAACCAGGGTCTCCTGCATTACAGGTGGATTCTTTACCAGTTGTGCTTCCATAGAAGACCAGTATCACAAAAGGAAACAATAATTTTTCAGAAACTAAAATCATGGTAAGCTCTGATCTAATTGTAGAGAATTCAGAATAGCTGTCATAAACAAATGTAAGGAGGCCCAGGAAAACTCAAAAAGGCAGTTCAATGAGCTCAGGAAGAAATTTAAGGGAAAAAAAAGGAACTGTATCAAAAATATTAAAACTAAAAAAGAAACAGAAATTCTAGAGGTGAAGAAATCAACAAATAAGATGAAGAATGCATTAGAAAGCAATGGGAATAGAGCAGAGCACATGGAAGAGAGAATTAGTGAAAGCTTAAAGGTACAAATCTAGAAAGAATATAAGTAGAAAATGAAAGAGATATAAGATACTTTAAAACTGAAGAATTTTTACAAGATCTATCTGATCCTTTTTGGAAGGACAGCAGTAAGGTAATGGGTATTCCAGAAAGAAAAGGGAACAAAGTGTTTATTTAAATAACAACTGAGAACATCCCAAATCTGAAGAAGGAACTGCAAGCGCAAGTTCATGAAGCTAAGAAAATACCTAATCACTTCAATGTAAACAGAGCTTCTCCAAGACACAAAATATTAAGACTGTCAAAAATCATTAACAAATAAATAATTTTAAAGTTATTGAGAGAAAACAAACAAAGGAATCCTATTTGACTATCAGCAGATTCTTCAGTGTAATCTGTGCAGCCCAGGAGGATTTCTCAAAGTTATACAAAATTTTGAGTAAGGTAATAAATAAAATAAAATGATTGCAACTCTTTCAGAATAGGTTTTTAAGCAGTTAATTATAGCATAAACATTTAGATGGGAAACAGAAAAAATAACTATTGCTACATCAATTTGATAACACACTCAAAATGTCAAAAAAAAATTGTGATCAAAAAAACAAAGAGTGAGAGAAAAAAAGATGAATCTTGAATAGATAAAAAAAGGATAGCATGCTATCAGCAGAAAAGGGACTATATTACCTCTATGTTACACAAACTTCTTTTCTTGGGCTCCGCTAGTGTCTTAGACAGTAAAGAATCCGCCTGTAATGTAGGAGACCTGGCTTTAGTCACTGGGTTGGGAAGATCCCCTGGAGAAGGGCATGCAACCCACTCCAGTATTCTTGCCTGGATAAGCACCATGGACAAAGGAGCCCAGCAGGCTACAGTGCGTGGGGTCACAGAGTCAGACATGACTGAACAACTAAGCACACACATACAGACTTCATGGTAACCATAAAATCTAAATCTAGAGCAAAGATATGAAACAAGCAAACAAAAAAGGAAGTGAGAAAAACATCATAGTAAACCATCAAATCAAAAATGCAGACAGAGACACAAAGGAAAAGAATGCAATCCACATTGGAGGCAGATTCTTTAATGTCTGAGCCACCAGGGAAGCCCAAGAAATGAAGTTTGTATAACACGCAGATAAAATAGTTCCTTTTCTGCTGATAGCATGTCATCCTTTTTTTATCATGAAGATATAGAGCAACTAGAAAACACAAGATAGAAAGGCAATACTAAGTCTTCATGTATCAGTAGTTGCCTAAATATAAGTGGATTGAAGTTAGCAGCCAGATGACACAGAGTGGATGTATTAAAAATAAGATCCAAATATATACTGCCTTCAGGAAACTCAAATCAACTCTGAATATACTCATCAGCTTGGAAAGAAGGGATGGAACATGACATTCCAAGAAAATGACAGGCAAAAGAAACCTGTGGTAGGCATGCTCACATCAACCAAAAAAGGTAACAGGAGACTGATTAACAAGATTAACAGTATATAATGATAAAGTGGGTCATTCATCAAGCAGACACAGTGGGCATTAATATCTATGCACCTAACATTTCTGAAATTCTATGATGTCAACATCACACTGATACCAAAATGAAAGATATCACACATACAAAAAATTACAAGTCAATAGCTCTGATGAACATAACTGCAAAAATACCCAATAAAATGTTAACAAATGAAACATAGCAATGCATTAAAAGGATCACTCACCATGACCAAGTGGGATTTACTTCCTGGATGCAAGGATGGTTTAATATTCAAAAATCAACCAACGTGATACATCACAGGATTGAAACCATGTAATTAGTTCCTTAGATGCAGGAAAAGCATTTGACAATATTTAACACCCATTTGTGGAGAAGGCAAGGCACCCTATTCCATTACTCTTGTCTGGAAAATGCTATGGATGGAGGAGCCGGGTAGGCTGCAGTCCATGGGGTCGCTAAGAGTCGGACAAGACTGAGCGACTTCACTTTCACTTTTCACTTTCATGCATTGGAGAAGGAAATGGCAACCCACTCCAGTGTTCTTGCCTGGAGAATCCCAGCGACAGGGGAGCCTGGTGGGCTGCCGTTTCTGGGGTCGCACAGAGTTGGACACAACTGAAGTGACATAACAGCAGTAGCAGCAGCATGACAAACCCACAGCTAACATCATACTCACTGCTGAAAAACCAAAAGTTATCCCTATAAGATCAGAATCAAGACATGGATGCCCACTATTGTCTCATTCATTCAACATAATATTGGGAGTCTTGGTCAGAGCAATTAGGCAAGAAAAATAAATAAAAATCTCATATTAGAAGAAAGAAGTAAAACTGTCACTACTAGCAGATGACTTAATTTTATATATAAAATCCTAAAGACTCTACAAAAAAAAAAAAAACCCTAGAAAATATGCAAATACAAAAAGTTGAAGTATATAAAGTCAACACACAAAAATCTGTGATTCAATAAACTGACAGAAAGAAAACTAAGAAAATAACTCGATTTACAATTACAAAAATAAGGATAAAACAGGCATAAATGGAAGCAAGGAGGTAGAAGATCTGAAAACCAGCAGACACTGTTGAAAGAGATTAGAAAATCCACAGATAAATGGAATGATATTTCTTACTCATGGATTGGAAGAATTAACATTGTTAAAATGTCCATATTAGCTAAGCAAACTATAGATTCAGTGAAACCTCTATCAAAAGGCCAGGCACATTTTTCAAAGAAAGGAATTGCAAAAGAAACAGAATATCTAAAACAATCATGAGATAAAAAAGACAAAGTTGGAGGAAACACACTCCCTTATTTCAAACAACATTACAAAACCATAGAAATCACAACAATGGGTGGGCATTTACAGAAGATATATAGATAAATGGATGAAAATTAAGATTCCCCCAAATATATAGAAAATTTACTTAAGACAAGGAAATAAAGAACATACAATGAAGAAAGGATAGTCTTGTCGATAGGGTGGGTAGCTGTATGCAAAAACTGAAACTAGAAGGCTATATCACACCATACACACAAATAAATTAATTCAAAATAGAATAAATACTTGAATGTAACACCAGAAACCATAATACTCCTATAAGAAAATATAAGAAGTGCACTTTTTCACATAGGTCTTAGCAATGTATCTGTAGATATATCACCTCAGGCAAGGAAAACTAAAGCAAAAATAAACAAATGGGCTTACATCAAACTAAAAATTCTGTAAAGCAAATGAAATATCAATAAACCAGAAGATAACCTATTGTCTGGGAGCACATTTTTGCAAATGATATATCCATGAAGGGTTATTATCCAAAATACACAAAGAACTTATATTAATCAACATCAAAACAAATTTTTAAAACCCCAAGAGTCTGATGAAAAAAAATAGAAGGAGGAAATGAATAGACATTTTCTTGAAAGAGACATACAGATGACCAACAGGAATGTGAAAAAGGGTTTAACATTACCAATTAGGGAAATACAAATAAAAGTCACCATGAGGTACCATCTCACACCTATCAGTATGGCTATTATAAAAAAAAGTATGACAAAACCACTACAATGTGGTAAAGTAATTAACCTTCAATTAAAATAAATAAATTAACTTACAAACAAGAAACAAGATAAAAAATCCTTTATAGTGTCAAAAAAAAAGCAAACAAAAAGTGTTGGTAATGATATGGAGAAAAGGGAACCATAACACACTTTTGGTAGCATTGTAAACTGGTACAGTCATTATGGAATACAGTATGGAGATTTTTAAAAATATGAACACCATATAACCCAGCTATCCTAGTTCTGGATATTTATCCAAACAATATGATCACATTAAATTTAAGAAGATATTTGCACCCTCATGTTTATGGCAGCATTATTTAAAATAGCCAAGTTATGGAAGCAACCTAAATGTCCATCAATATATGAATGGATAAGAATATGTATTTATTTTCAAAAAGTGAAATCGTGCCACTTTCAACAGCATGAATGAACCTTGAGGCTCTTATACTAAGAGAAGTAAGTCAGGTGGATAAAGATAAAACCCATATGACTTCACTTATATATGGAATATAAAACATATACAAATAAACATGTAAAACAAAATAACTGAATAAACAAAACAAAAAAGAAACACATAGACACTGAGAACAAAGGAGTGGTTACCCAAAAGGAAAGGGCAAGGTGACAGGGTGGGTAAAAGGGATAACCTGCATGGTGAAGAATAGAAATGAAATTTGTGATGCTGAGTACTCTGTAGCATATACAGAAGCAGAAATATGAGGTTTTTCAAAGGAAATGTTATAAACTAATGTTACCTCAATAAAAATAAATAAATTAAAAAATAGCTTAATCCCTATCACTACTAGAAATGAAGGTAGCTATCTGTAGGACACAAATTTTAAAGAAATATTGAATCAGCCAAAAATTTCATTTTTTTCCCCGTAAGACAGCTCTCAATTCAGTTCAGTTCAGTCTCTCAGTCGTGTCTGACTCTTTGTGACCCCATGAATTGCAGCACGCCAGGCCTCCATGTCCATCACCAACTCCTGGAGTTCACCCAAACTCATGTCCATCGAGTCAGTGATGCCATCCAGTCATCTCATCCTCTGTCGTCCCCTTCTCTTCCTGCCCCCAATCCCTCCCAGAATCAGAGTCTTTTCCAATGAGTCAACTCTTCACATGACGTGGCCAAAGTACTGTAGTTGCAGCTTTAGCATCATTCCTTCCAAAGAAATCCCAGGGCTGATCTCCTTCAGAATGGACTGGTTGGATCTCCTTGCAGTCCAAGGGACTCTCAAAAGTCTTCTCCAACAACACAGTTCAAAAGCATCAATTCTTTGGCGCTCAGCTTTCTTCACAGTCCAACACTCACATCCATACATGACCACTAGAAAAACCATAGCCTTGACTAGACAGACCTTTATTGGCAAAGTAATGTCTCTGCTTTTGAATATGCTGCCTAGGTTGGTCATAACTTTCCTTCTAAGCAGTAAGCGTCTTTTAATTTCATGGTTGCAATCACCATTTGCAGTGATTTCAGAGCCCCCCAAATAAAGAGGGCTCTAGTAGTGCTTAATTGTTTTCAACTTCATTCAAAACAATTTTGTTAGATTGTATTATGGCAGTTGTCACATCAACGTGAATTAAAAAAAATATATCAAAATTAGTGAATTTTTGTGTAGCTATTTTAGTATTAAAGATGGAAGAATAAAAACTTTTTGGCATATGATTTTATTTTTTTTAATAAATGTAAAAATGCAACTGTACACAAAAAAAGATTTGCACAGTGTTTGGAGAAGGTGCTGTGTTTTGTGCTGGAGGTCTCTCATTGAATGTTGCTCCACAATTGATTAGAAAATTTGAAGTTGATAGTGGACAAATTGAGACATTTATTGAGAGCAATCAACAATATACTAGGTGGGAAATAGTCAATATACACAAATTTCCAAATCAAGTATTGAAAATCATTTACATAGCTTGGCTATTTTAATTGCTTTGATATTTGGGTTTCACATAAGTGAAAAAACAAAGAAACAAACAAACAAACAAAAAACCTTCCTGACCATATTTCCACATGCAATTCTCTACTTAAAGTAACAAAAATATTCATTTTTAAAACAAATTGTGACAGTATTGAAAAGTGGATACTGTACAATAATATGGGATGAAAGAGGGCAAAAGAAATGAACCACCACCAACCACACCAAAGGCTGGTCTTTATCCAAAGAAAGTGATGTTGTGTATATAGTGGTATTGGAAGGGAGTCCCCCACAATGAACTCCTTTTAGAAAAGCAAATGATCAATTCCAAGAAATACTGCTCCTAATCATACCAATTGAAAGTAATGCTTCATGAAAAGCTGCCAAAAATAGTCAACAGAAAACACAAAGTCTTCCATCAGAAAAAATGTAAGACCAATGTTTCTTTGATAACCAGGTAAAAACAGCTACAGTTTGTCTGGGAAGTTCTGATTCATATGTCATATTTACCAGGTATTTCATCTTTAGATTTCCACTTATTTTGGTCTTTTGAAAATTATCTTAATGAAAAAAAAATTCAATATTTTGCAATGTGTAAAAGGTACCTGCAACAGGTCTTTACTCAAAAAGATAAAATGTTTTGGAAAAATGAAATTATGAAGTTGCCTGAAAAATGGCAGAAGGTAGTGGAACAAAATGATGAATATGTTGTTCAATAAAGTTCTTGATGAAAATGAAAAATGTGTCTTTTATTTTTCCTTTACAACCAAAGGAAATTTTTGGTCAAGCTCAATACATTATTTCACTCTGTGTGTGTATGCTTAGTTATGTCCAACTCTGAGACCCCATGGACTGTAGCCTACCAGGCTCCTCTGTCCATGAGATTTTCCAGGCAAGAGTATTGGAGTGGGTTGCCATTTCCTACTCCATGGAATCTTCCTAATTCAGGGATTGAGCCCATGTCTCTTGTGTCTCCTAAATAGACAGGTGGGTTCTTTACAGTTGAGCCAGCAGGGAAACCATTTTCACTCTAAATATATGAAATGCAAAACTTTAGTCATCCCTCTCGTTCTCCCTCTATATTATTACTTTTTAAGAGAAATAATCAGTTCCTAAAGTATACTATCTTTCTATTTACTTTCCTATCTTTCTATTCATTTATTGGCCACTTTGCTCAGGCCCTGTATTTCCCTCATTTGGATTGCATTCCTGCTTTTACTGCTACCAAAGTCATCTTCCCTGAACTATGGCTCTGAAGTCAACATTACCTAACCTCACAATTTCTTACCCTTGCTTTGAAACCCAGTTTCCTAATATTTTCTGCCTTTTTTATACATGCTTCACAATAAGCAACTTGGTTATTTATTTATTTATTTTTATTGTTGCATGCTTTCTGTTTGCTCACAACATTTTTCTTTAGCTATAGGTTCTCCTCTAACTTATGAATTTTCCAAAAATAGCTAATATTTTCAAAACCAAAAATTTGGACTCTATATAAATGAGTTCTCCCTAATATTTTTTGAGATTCTCTGATGGAAGCAATGTTACTCATAGTCCAATTTTAGCATTTTTTTGTTTACCTGTTTTAAAGACATTTTTGTTAAACTAATTGTTCATGCATATGAGTTTTCATTTATTCATTATAAATTATTTAAGCCACGTTTTTTAGTAAATTCATGATTTTTTCCATTCATTGTACTTGGACATAGAATGGTGTTAGTATACATTTTTTGATTGATTGAATTAATTAAGGACAGGAAATAACATGATTTTATTATAATCTGCATTTAAGTTTGCATTTATGTCCTTGTGTGACAGAAGAAAGTCTGTGCAGCAGAGTGTAGTATAAATGTACAATGTTCTCAATGCAAATGCAATTAATAAAATATTTTATTTTTTTCTGAAATTTGAGAGTATACACAAATATATTTTGAATTTTTCTCATTTTACAGGCAGTCACATGACATATAATTCCAAATCTCTCTTTATGTAAACAAATTATATTTTCTGATAAAAAATAAAATTAGTAATTTATGAGCATAGAAATGATTTGATAAACAAAAAAAATAACAGTTGAGAATCATGGTTGTCAATTCTTAAGTGTTTGTGCTAAAATAAATAAAAACATATCAGTATTCTTCATTACTCTTCAGAACAATTTTCTTAATTAATTCTTAGTTAAACATACACTCTTCAAACCACTGAATATTATAAAAAGATTCTTCTTAGCTAAGTGAGGCTCATTGTACTTAAACCATTTACTAAACAGAAAGTCCAATATTACTAAACTTGATTAATTATAAGCAGAAACAAAATAAAGATAATCTCAATGCATAATTATATCAGCATAAAAATATACAGATAGATTTTCCTAAAATACATTGTAAATAATACCTTCAAGAAAAAACAGCAAATAAAATTTTATATTTTGATTTATTATAGTAAACATTAATAGAAGAAAGACAACCTTATACACAATTGTTCAATTTTACTTTTTCTGCTATATTTATAAATATATTTTATTCCTGCAGAGTTGTTTTACAGACTATCTTCTAAATTTTGATGAAGCTCAAGTGAGTTTTCAAGTACTCTGTTTTGTCCTTGGATTTTTAATTACCAATATTAGCATTATAAAGAACTAGAATATGCCGGAGAAAGTAATGGCACCCCACTCCAGTACTCTTGCCTGGAAAATCCCATGGATGGAAGAGCCTGGTAGGCTGCAGTCCATGGGGTCACTGGGAGTCGGACACGACTGAGCGACTTCACTTTCACTTTTCACTCTCATGCATTGGAGAAGGAAATGGCACCCCACTCCAGCGTTCTTGCCTGGAGAATCCCAGGGACGGGGGAGCCTGGTGGGCTGCCGTCTATGGGGTCGCACAGAGTCGGACACGACTGAAGCAACTTAGCAGCAGCAGCAGCAGAATATGCAGGCATCATTGATATATTGTGCTAAACATGAAGCTGAAAAATAATGCTTGTGATCTAGGGACAGTTTGGTAGTTTAGGATGGACATGTACACATTGCTATATTTGAAATGAATAACCAACAAGGACCTCCTGTATGGGCACGTGGAACTCTAATCAATGTTATGTGGCAGCCTAGATGGGAGGGGCTTTTGGAAAACAACAGGTACATGTATAGTGTGTCTGAGTCCCTTTACCTTTTACCAGAAAAAAAAAAAAAAAAGCTTAAATAATAAATAAAATAGTTTGCATCTTAACCCCTACAGAGCCTCAAACCTGGGTTTTAGAGAAATACACTGCGGTAGTGCTGCAGTCCATAGTGTCACAAACAGTTGGACACGACTGAGCGACTGAACTGAGTGTTCTTCCGGATTTACTCGGTAGCTCAGTGGTAAAGAATCCACCTGCAATGGGAGCCACAGGAGATACTAGTTCAACTCCTAGATAGGGTAGATTCCCTGGAGGAGGGCATGGCAACCCACTCCAGTATTCTTGCCTGGGGAATCCCATGGACAGAGGAGCTTGTTGGGCTACAGTCCCTGGACTCACCAAGAGTCAAACAAGACTTAAATGTTTTAATGTGCACTGGCTCAGATGGTAAAAAAATTCACCTTCGATGCAGGAGATCTGGATTTGATCTGTAGATATAGATCACCTGATATTCTTATAATTTTCTTTATAAAGGATTCTCAATTTAATAACAACAAAAAATGGTTTTGTAGAAATAAAGATCTCAATAAGAATTGACAATGTTCTCAAATTTATTCTTTTGATACTTTAATCTCTTGGTAGCATTTTAGTGCTAAAACTTGAAAGATAAAAGAAGTTATCCAGGTTGGGAAGTTACTGTAATACATGCAAAGTGCACTAAATGTCTTCAGTGCAAACTTTTTATTGGTTCTAGCAAAAATTTGCTCTCTCTAGACTAATACAAAATCCTGCTGCTGCTGCGTTGCTTTAGTCATGTCCGACTCTGTGCGACCCCATAGACGGCAGCCCACCAGGCTCCCCTGTCCCTGGGATTCTCCAGGCAAGAATACTGGAGTGGGTTTCCATTTCCTTCTCCAATGCATGAAAGTGAAAAGTGAAAGTGAAGTCGATCAGTCTTGTCTGACTCTTAGCGACCCCATGGACTGCAGCCTACCAGGCTTCTCCGACCATGGGATTTTCTAGGCAACAGTACTGGAGTGGGATGCCATTGCCTTCTCCGATACAAAATCCTAATACTAGACTAATACTAATACTCGGCTAATCCTAATCCTAATACTGCTGCTGCTGCTGCTGCTAAGTCGCTTCATTCGTGTCCGACTCTGTGCGACCCCATAGACGGCAGCCCACCAGGCGTCCCGTCCCTGGGATTCTCCAGGCAAGAATACTGGAGTGGGTTTCCATTTCCTTCTCCAGTGCATGAAAGTGAAAAGTGAAAGTGAAGTCGCTCAGTCTTGTCCGACTCTTAGCGACCCCATGGACTGCAGCCTACCAGGCCCCTCCGCCCATGGGATTTTCCAGGCAAGAGTACTGGAGTGGGGTGCCATTGCCTTCTCTGAACCCTAATACTAGACTAATACAAAATTCCACTGTGTCCTCTTACCTACCTGACCTAGTGCGAAGAGACACTTTAAAAATGTAAATTAGATCCTTTTATTTCCCCATTAAAATCTTGAATGGGTTTTCCTTGTTCTCCAAATAAAATCTACACTTCCTCCCGTGATCAATAAGGCTGATTAACCTAATTCTGCCTAACTCTCCAACTTGACTCCTTATTATCACCACTATAGCTCAGTCTAGTCCTTCCCCCAACAGCCTTATTTTAGTTCCTGAATAAAACCATACCTTCTGTAGCCTCCCAGAGTTTTACATCAGCTTATTCTATATAAGCTCTTCACACACATGACTCATTTGAACCCCACCCAGCTCACATGTCACATATTTAGAGAGCCCTTTCATTTTTTTACCACATTAAAATACATCCCAGTTAGGCACACATACACACATAAATAGACATGAGTATTGGTTGATTTTCATAATCAAGTACCCAAAAGAGTAGTGCCTTATCTAATTGTCAATTCACAACACAGAATTCATAAATTTCTTCTGCCCTCCTTTTCTGTTTATGTCCAGTTCATCCTACATCAGTATGTTAGGCCTGTGACCTGATGGTTTTCAGAAACCATGAGCCATTTATGCTTCAATGTGTATACATCCAGTTGGAAAAAATCCTTCACTGCAATAAGTTTTGGTGAAAATATATGCAAGTAACTTTCCCTAAAAGCCTGAGAAAACTTATTTTGTCTCACTTTGAACCAGGAACTGTTTCCAAGCCAATGAAGCAGAGTGCAGAGCTTGCTTTAATGCTTGCAGGTGAGGAAGCTCTAAACCCTCAAAAGCATATGGAATCCCAAGTAGAGTGTGAGGGGCAATGATTGAGAAAAGTGAAGAGGCAAGATGCTGGAAAGACATTTAGCCCTGTCTGTCTTGCCTTCTGTATATTTTACTGCTCTGTTAATTATCTCTTTCCCTCAGAAGTGGGAAGGGCCTTGTGTGCCTTGTCTTCAACCATTTTTATACTCCAGCATCTTGGGTATTAATGTGAAAAGTGTGCTGGATGGAGGGAGCATGAGCTGGAGTATGGAGAAGGACAATGAGGGAAGGAGATGGAGCTGAAATGTAAGTGGGGTTGATCATGAAGGGCCCTACATATTTAAAAAAGTATGAAGGACTTCTCTTGTGGTCCAGTGGCTAAGAATTCACCTTCCAGTGCACGGGACACAGGTTTAATCCCTGATCAGAGAACTAAGATTCTATATGCCACAGTGCCATAATTTCTAAGCCTCTGTTCCAAAAAGAAAGATCCACTATGCCACAATAGAGATCTCATGAGAAGCAACTAAGACTTAACACAACCAAATATATAAATAAACAAGTAATAAAATAAATAAAGTAGAAAGAGCTGGGTTAAATCATAGCAACAAATGATGCACTCAGTAGCAAAAGCAGCGGAAGTTTATTCAATCTGTGCTCTGTGTGATGCTCACAGCTCTGCACTGTCTTCTAGAGTTCAAATTGGCGGAGGAGTATATGAGTCAGTCCCTGTTTTCATCACCAATTGTCATGAGGAAGTCCTTCTCTAGCTCTTGCTGCTGCTGCTGCTAAGTCACTTCAGTCATGTCTGACTCTATGTGAACCCATAGACAGCAGCCCACTAGGCTCCTTTGTCCCTGGGATTCTCCAGGCAAGAATACTGGAGTGGGTTGCCATTTCCTTATCCAATGCATGAAAGTGAAAAGTGAAAGTGAACCACTCAGTTGTTTCTGACTGTTTGAGACCCCATGGACTGCAGGCTACCAGGTTCCTCTGTCCATGGGATTTTCCAGGCAAGAGTACTGAAGTGGGTTGCCATTGCCTTCTGCTGGAGTTTCTACAAATAAATGATTTATGTCACCTCTGCTCATATTTCATTAGCTGAAGCAGGTCACATTCAGCTTCAGATGGAAAGCAGGGATATCCCTTTAACTACATGCCTGAAATACTTGGGATGGGCTCTTTTGGCAAAAATAGCACATTTAAGAGTCTTTTATCAATGTAAAAGGCAATCAGCCGATGAGAAAAGCTGTGATGAAAGTAATGGAAAGAGTTTTATTCATAACAACCATCTTAGTCTAGATCATAATTTTTCCAGGGCTTATTATTGATTATTGTCATCTAAGCTGCTTTATTAAATTTTATCATATATTTAAAATTGCTGAATGCATTAGTATATTGTATTGGTGTTTTTCTTTCTGGCTTACTTCAGTCTGTATAATAGGCTCCAGTTTCATCCTCCTCATCAGAACGACTCAAATGCATTCTTTTTAATGGCTGAGTAATATTCCATTGTGTATATGTACCACAGCTTTCTTATCCATTGGTTTAGAAAGATGGTAACGATAACCCTGTATGTGAGACAGCAAAAGAGACACAGATGTATAGAACAGTCTTTTGGACTCTGTGGGAGAGGGAGAGGGTGGGATAGTTTGGGAGAATGGCATTGAAACCTGTATATTATCATATGTGAAATGAATCACCAGTCCAGGTTCGATGCATGATACAGGGTGCTTGGGGCTGGTGCACTGGGATGACCTAAAGGGATGAGATGGGGAGGGAGGGGGAGCAGGGTTCAGGATGGGGAACACATGTACACCTGTGGCAGATTCCTGTCAATGTATGGCAAAACCAATACAATATTGTAAAGTAATTAGCCTCCAATTAAAATAAACAAATTTATATTAAAATAAAGAACAAACTAAGAGTATAGGAACTAGCTGTACTAGAGGAAATAAAGCTGAAATAGTCTCCAATTGAGAAGGAAATGGCAACCCACTCCAGTGTTTTTGCCTGGAGAATCCCAGGGACAGGGGAGCCTGGTGGGCTGCTGTCTCTGGTGTTTCACAGAGTCGGACATGACTGAAGCAACTTAGCAGCAGCAGTAGCAGTCTCCAATTGTAAATGATTCATTTAAAGCATACCATTGTAAATTATTAAGTAAAGAACTTTTTCTCTTTTTTTTTTAAGGTTTTATCTTCTTGGACAGAGAGCACTTTGTGGGCTCTTCTTCTGTAAAGTAAATTATCCAAACTGAATTTATAGCTTATTTTACACAATAAAAGCTTAAATAAGGTAAATAGATAAAGAATTATGATTTTAAATATGAAGTGAGTTGCTGCTGCTGTTAGGCCTGTGTTCCTAATTGAGACTCAGCCATTCTTCAAAGCAGAGCACAGTCCATCTTCCCTATAATCATTTCCCCAATTCATAAAATATTAAAGTGCTTCTTTTTTCAAATTTTTGCAGCAGTTTTTACTTTAATACTGTAAATCATTAATTTCATAGATTTTCCATCCTTGTCTTTATTATTTAAATAGTTAAATTTTCATATGATTCTTCAGTTGACTAAATATTACCTTGTCAACTAGGTTAGAAACTTTTTATGTAAATTTTACTATGAATTATAAATCTTTGTATCTTCATATTTCTTCTTGGAGCTAGTGCATAACCTAATTAATTATTGTTGGTTTTATCTTTAAATGCATAGCAGAAATCCAATTGCAATGAAAAAGAAGTAAAAAAATACCTATATTTCACCTTTATTATCAGTTAAATAAACTTATCAGAAATATGTTGTGCAATGTGCAGTGAAGGATTTGCACACTTATGGAAGAGGAGTGGGATGAGAAGAAAGATGAGTAGATTTAATTTGTATAAGAAGGAATAAGTGCTCATGCATTCAACCAATAAACATTTCTCTAGACCCTGTGACCAGCACTGGACTCATGTTGGGGGTCATTCCTGAACAGGTCAGCTAAGCCACTTGTCTTCACAAACTTAGAGTCTAATAAGGAAAGTTAAATAGGAAAAATAATGACAGCATATTTGATTTACTGTTTCAATAAATCATTCCCTGAATTTTACATTTGCTTTATGAAGACAGTCTACAACTTACCTATAGGATTCTTCACATATCTTCTCAGCAAACAAAGTTGTGAGAATGGGATTCATTATGTCAGTGTGTTGGTATGGCAGTAGGTATAAGTATATATACGTGTGTGTGTGAGTGTTTGTGTGTGTGTACATATATATATGGCTAACTGGAATTTGAAAGTCCACAGAATTTCCCAAAATTGAATTTACATGTTAAGTACTTCAAATACTGTAAATACGGCTGTTAGCCCTCAAAAAGTTATTGTCACTACAATTCTTTTTTTTAATGCTACTGAGCCATAGCCAAGCAAAATAAGAATTCATCTTACAATCCGGGGCATATACTAGATCTATACCAAAAATGGGAGCATTCTCTTGTCTAGAAGGTGGGGCCTTCAGGATTTGGCTATTGAATGCCTGTAACAAGAAAATTAGTGGGGATTTATGTGAAGAACAAGCTTATTGATCTGGTTATTGATGTTATGAGCAATTTCAGCAGAGAAACTTTGTCTTAAAGTGTTTTGTGTTTTAAAAATGATTGTCAAAATGTAAGATACAAGAAGAAAATTTAACAAAAATAAATATAATTTTGGCTTACATACCTCTGTTGAATATCTTTTATATATCTCCCCTTGCATAATAGAAAAAGAGACTTACTGATGGAAAAATACTTTTATAAAAGTGGATTATTCAACCATGTTTAATGTTTCTGACATTTTGATGATATAATTTGCATCATTAACTTTTATTCATTTAGTTTGCATTTTCATATATTCTTGGAAATTTCTGTTTATTTAAGGAGACTATCATATTCCTGTCTGCATCATCTTGTAATACATTCAAGTTATTATTACTTTTAAAACTTAACATCCAGCAGAAGAACAACTTTTGAACTTTTATTTTTCTTCACAGTGTAAGGAATTAACTTACATATTAGACTAATAAGGCAAATTTTATACTTCCAGATTCTGCTAATATTTATTATTTTTTACATAATTTAAAGTGCTCATTTACCTTTATTACAAAAGATTAGCTAAATTCCAGTGTTGTACAATATATCCTTGTAGCCCATCCTACACCAAATAGTTTGTAGCCCTTCTCCCCTTCCCATATTTTGTTTCTTCCTCTCTTCCCACCAGAAATCACTAGTTTATTCTCTGTGTCTCTTAGTCTATCCCTCTTATCACTAACTTGTATTTTTTAGATTCCACATATAAGTGATATCATGTAGTGTTTGTTTTTCTCTAACTTATTTACTTAGCATAATACTCTCCAAGTTCATCCATGTTGCTTTAAATGGCAAAATGTCTTTCTTTTTAATGACTGATTGTACTCCTTGTATGTGTGTGTGTGTGTGTCTGCATGTGTGTGCGTGCGTGTGTGTGTGTTTGTGTGTGTGTATTCCATATCTTCTTTCTCTATTCATCCATTGATGGACATTTAGGCTCCTTCCATATTTTCAGTTCAGTTCAGTTCAGTCACTCAGTCATGTCCAACTCTCTGCAACCACATAAACCACAGCAAACCAGGCCTCCCTGTCCATCACCAACTCCTGGAGTTCACCCAAACCCATGTCCATTGAGTCAGTGATGCCATCTAACCATCTCATCCTCGGTTGTCCCCTTCTCCTCCCGCCTTCAATCTTTCCCAGCATCAGGGTCTTTTCAAATGAGTCAACTCTTCACATCAGGTGGTCAAAATGTTGGAGTTTCAGCTTCAACATCAGTCCTTCCAATAAACACCCAGGACTGATCTCCTTTAGGATGGACTGGTTGCATCTCCTTACAGTCCAAGGGACTCTTAAGAGTCTTCTCCAACACCACAGTTCAAAAGCATCAATGGTGCTCTGCTTTCCATCCATACATGACCACTGGAAAAACCATAGCATGGACTAGATGGACCTTTGTTTGCGAAGTAATGTCTCTGCTATTTAATACGCTGTCTAGGTTGGTCATGATTTTCCTTCCAAGGAGCAAGCATCTTTTAATTTCATGGCTGCAATCACCATCTGCAGTGATTTTGGAGCCCAGAAAAATAAAGTCTGACACTGTTTCCACTGTTTCCCCATCTATTTGCTGAATGATGAAATGATGGGACAGGATGCCTTGATCTTAGTTTTCTGAATGTTGAGCTTTAAGCCAACTTTTTCACTCTCCTCTTTTACTTTCACCAGGAGGCTCTAGTTCTTCTTCACTCTGCCATATCTTGGCAACTGTAAACAATGTTGTTATGAACTTTGGTGTGTGTATATATTTTTGAATTCATGTTTTTTTTTTTTCAGATATAGACCAAGAGTGTGGGTTATATGATATCTCTATTTTCAGTTTTTTCAGAAACCTCTATACTATTATCCATAGGGGTGGCACCAATTTGCATTCCCACCAACAATGTACAAGGGTTCCCTTTTCTCCATATCCTTGCTAATATTTCTTGTGTTCTTTTTGATGATAGCCATTTGACATATGTAAGGTGATATCTCAGTGTGATTTGATTTGCATTTCTCTAATAATTAACAATGTTGAACATATTTTCATGTGGTTTTTGACCATCTATATATCCTTTTTGGAAAAATACCTTTTTAGATGTTCTTCCCATGTTTAAAAAACTTTATTGATGTATAATTGATTTACAACATTGTCTTAGTTTCCTCTGTACAGAAAAATGACATGTGTATATATATATATATATATATAATTTTAATATTATTTTCCATTATGATTTATAATAGTATATTGAATACAGTTCCCTGTGTTTTACAGTAGGACCTTGTTGTTTAACTATGTTATATATAATAGTTTGCACCTGATAATTTTAAGCTCCCAATCCTTCCATTGTCCACTCACCTTTCACTTGTCAGCCACAAGTCTATTCTCTATATCTATGAGTCTGTTTATGTTTTATGAATATATACATTTCTGTTGTGTTAAATGTTTTAGATTTCATATATAAGTGATGTCATATGGTATTTGCCTTTCTGTTTCTGACTTGCCTCACTAAGTTTGATAACTTTTAGGTACATCCATGTTGCTGCAAAGTGAATTATTTAATTCTTTTTATGGATGGGTAATATTTCACTAATCAGGGCATGGCAACCCACTCCAGTATTCTTTCCTAGAGGAGCCTGACAGGGTATAATATATAGGATCACAAAGAGTCAGACACAACTGAAGAGAACAAGCATGAGCAATGTTTCAATATATGTGTGTGTGTGTGTGTGTGTGTGTGCATATATATATTTACACCTACACATCACATCTTTATCCATTCATCTGTCAATGGACATTTAGGTGGTTTCCATGTTTTGGCTATTATAAATAGTGCTACTATGAACATAGGAGTGTATGTCTTTTCAAATTATATTTTTATCTGGATATATGCCCCGGAATGGGATTTCTGGATAATATGGCATTTTTATTTTTATTTTTTGAGGAAATTACATACTGTTTTCCATAATGGCTGCACCAACTTACATTCCCACAACAGTGTAAGAGCTTTCCCTTTTTCCACACCCTCTCCAGCATTTATTATTTGTAGACTTTTTAATGATGGCCATTCTGACCACTGGTACCTCTTTGCAGTTTTGATTTGCATTTCTCTAATAAATAGTGATAATGAACATCTTTTCATGTGCTATTGGTCATCTACATGTCTTTTTTGAAGAAATATCTATTTATGTCTTCTCTTATCTTTTAAATATAGGATAGGTTGCTGAGCTGTATTAGCTCTTTGCATATTTTGGAGATAAATTTCTTGTTATTTGTATTATTTGCAGATATTTTTTCCCATTCAGTAGGCTGTCTTTTCATTTTTGCCAATTGTTTCCCTTGCTGTGAAAAAGCTTTTAAGTTTAATTAGGTCTCATTTGTTTATTTTTTCTTTGTTTCCTTTATTTTATGAGAGGGACCGAAAAATATTGCTGTGATTTATGTCAAAGAGTACCCTGACTATGTTATTTTATAGCATCCAGTCATACATTTAGGTCTTTAATCTATTTCAGTCTCTGCTAAGGTTTTAATTTACATTGGTAATATAAAATATTAATCAAACATTCTAATAACTGATGGTGACCATACTAGCAGCACTTGACATCTACCTTGTGTTCTTAGAGGTAACATAACTCTTTACCAAGTCAAACCATCCTTCTGAGAGTACAGAAAAAATTCATGTAGTTACACAAATTATCCTTCTAATCCTTAATCCAAGAGATTTCTAGGGCTATTTTGGGGGAAGATATGGTTGTACCACATGACTTCAAGTAGTAGTAAGTTAAACATGTTGAACATATCTCAGCTTTTTTAACACAACTAAAATTTTAATTAGCAACTTGTAAAAAATGTCACAGGTATTTTATAACTTTTTCTAGTTTATATCTTAATCATGCAGAGTATCTTAGCAAAACATAGGCATTATAAGTGATGATAACCTGTCATTTTATAGTTCAGTAAAATTGAATTAATCTCTTTGTATTAGAGTTCCTCAGAAATAAAGAGTCATTGTCAACTGTTGCTGTTTAGTTCCAACCTATACTTTTGTTACCCCATGGGTTGTAGCCTGCCAGGCTCCTCTGTCCATGGAATTTCCCAAGCAAGAATACTGGACTGGATTGCCATTTCCTTCTCCAGGGGATCATCCCAACATAGATAAAATCTGTGTTTCCTGCATTGGTGGGTGGGTTCTTTACCCTGAACCACATGGGAGCATATGACCCAGTGGTAAAGAACCTGCTTGCCAATGCAGGAGATACAAGAGATGCAGGTTTGATCCCTGGGTCAGGAAGATAGCCTGGAGGAGGAAATGACAACCTGCTCCAGTATTTTTGCCTGAGAATCCTATGGACAGAGGAGCCTGGTGGGTTACAGTCCATGGGATTTCTAAGAGTCAGACACCACTTAATGACAAAGTGCACACACACACACATGTATATATATATAATATACATCTGTAGATAGATGTATGTATGTTTGTACCTATATGAGTATGTAAATATATGTGTATATATGTAGATAGATAGATAGATACCTATATATCTATATAGATATACTCTCCAAAATCTGTAGTGTCAGTCCAGAAAGTCTGCAATGTATCAGGAATCTTTCAGACTCAATATTCTGGAGAACGGATGCTGCTGTTTTAGTACAAAAGCCCACAAGAAGAGATTCAGGAAATCTGACTTTCATTTCCAGTCAGAGGTCATTTGAGTTTGCTGGAGAATTTATTTTTGCACAGGGAGGCCAGTCTTCTTGTTCTATTCAGGCCTTTGACTGATTAGATGAGTTCCACTCATACTATGGAGAACAATCTGCTTTCCTCAGAGTTTACCCATTTAGGTGTTAATCTCATCCAAGATACTCTCTGAGTTGATACACATAATTAAACATCACAACCTGATAACCACATTTCTGCCTTGTACTTATTTGCAGTTTTGTGTTTTTTTTTTTTTTTTTTTTTAATAACCTCTTGTTAAACCACATTTTTTTTTTTATGTTGTGTTCATCTTATAATCTTCCCAGCACATTCAGCTATCTGGGTATGAGATGTAGTAAGTAGGGTTTTCTTTAAAAAAACAAAACAAAACAAAACTCCAGTTAAGAAAGAACATACAACTTTATTTTTTGATTTAATGTCGATATTTCCCTCACTTTTTGTAAAATCTAAAACAATTGAATGTAGTCAGTTCAAGATAAACAAGCTTGGTTTATTATTTTCTTGACCCATATTAGTTTCTACTTAGCTGTCTCAAGATATTTACACAGCTGTTCTTCCTTTTGAGGATAGAGTTTATTTCTGGACCTCTATATTCTGCCATGGCATCAGGGAGAATGTCTAGTACTTGGTGATGCCCATCTATCAGGATCTGACATGTTTGATTCTAGGTAACTCTTTTATACCCATGACACTATCTGCTAAGATTACTGTGGCCCCATATGGGCTACAGGGGAGAATCCATGCAGTTGAGGATACTTTGAGATCTGTAAACTCTCAGTTGTTACTAAAGCATCCACAATTTTGAGGGTCACATGCTGATTTATCTCTTCCCTCATCCAACTCTAGGGCTAGAGGCTAGACAGGTTTGTTTCCAGTTCTTCACCCTCTTGCTCTGTGCTCGCCTGTATAATTTCACTATTGTCACATGAATGTAGTGTTGGGAAATTCTGCAAGGGTCTCACCTTCAAGAGCATTAGTAAGGAGTCAGGAAATAACCCTTTCTATTCCCAGATTTTGCTATGTTTCCCTAGAAGATGGATCATAGCTTTGCCACAATAGACAAAAAGGCTTAAAGGAAGCAACCACAGACATTCCTTCTCAAACTCCCATAGCACCTGCATCTATTATTTATGTTCTTTTTTTAAACTTTCTTTCTTTACCTTTAAAAATCTTAGAAATTACATCAATATCATTAGAAAATAGAAATGATAATTGTACTGATACACATTATTATAAATCTAACTTAATAGAATATACTTAATCTACAGATATGGAAAAACTAGAATTTGGAAATGTAAAGCATTTCCCACAATTAATTATTTAAACTATTAAGAAATGCTGCATGGGAGTTTATAAAGACAAATTTGATTATTGTCACCATTTTTATCACGTTTCTGTGGCCGTAAACCCAGCTTGCCTTCATTGATGGTTGACATAGAAGGAAAAATTACTAAGAAAAACATCACATCCTATTCATAATTCCTGTAAAGCTAGTAGCTAAAACAGCATGTTTATTCCCTCTCTACTCTTAAATCCTACCATTACAAGATAATAGCTGTATAAAGGGATAAAGACAATAAAATTTACTGATGACCACAGCAGATGAGAAGTGTCAGATTGTTTACAATGCTCTTCAGATAAAAACTGATCTAGATTAAAGTTCCTCTTCTTTCTCCTCCTCCTTCTTCTTTCTAATAAGAACCTGTGGCATAGAGAGCCAAATATGTAAAATTGTGCCACAAAATTCAAGAATGTCTTAAGAAATTTAGGCAATGGTACCTTTGAAAGTGTGTCACTTAATAGGGATAAAAAGAAGATAATTTGTGGAAGAATAATTTACATTATATTTGAAATAAAATTGCATTATTTCCAACATAAACACCTAGTGATCCCTTACTTTACACAGAAGACTGAAGTTTTATTGTCAGTTGAGCTTGAACAACAGACATTCTGAACATCTAGATAAACATGGTTAGCTGAAAGAGGGAAATAAAAAACTGATGAATTTGTAAAGTGAATGGTATAAACCCAATAGTCTTTCCTAATTAGCTTTAGATTGCTAGCTGTAAGCCCCAAACCCCTCTTAATAAAACTCCTTTACTAAAACCCCACTTAATAAAATAATTCCTTCTGGAAAAACTGGCAAGTCTTAGAGACATGCACTACCAATCTACCAATCTTAGTGTTTGAGAAATTAAAAAAAAAAAAAGCTTCCCCCCCCCCACTAGATCATCTTAATATTAGACACTTGAAAAACCTTAGACAAGCAAATTAAGACTTACTCTTAAATATGACAGCTATTCAAGAAAAAAATGAACATTCAAACAATCTTACAAAAATAGAAATAGAGTAAGAGACAATGAAATGTATTTGTGAGATACAGTTAATATACTCAAATATAAGGCATAATTATACCCATAAACAAAAGTATGATGTATTGGAAAATAAAGCATAAATATATAAAAATAGCCTATATATATATACACACACACATGGATTGGAGAAGGAAATGAGGAAATGCAACCCACTTCAGTATTCTTGCCTGGGAAGTCCTATGGACAGAGGAACCTGGTGAGCTACAATCCATGAGGTCACAAAAGAGTCATACATGACTTAGAAACTAAACAATAGTATTCATAGATATAAATAATCGTAAAAGTAGATATAACATTGTAGAAAAATATGATAGGAAAAAAATGAGTTTGTTGGTAAAATTGGAATCCATCTACTAAAAGGAAAAAAAGAATTGCAAAATTGAAAATACTAGAGAAGCAATAAATTAGCAAATCTGCTGGAAGGTAAAATATTGAAATAATATAGTCTGTAGATAAACAAAGGAAATTATGAAAATAATAAAAAATAAATAATAACAATAATAAAAGATTAAAGTGCTGAAGAAGCCCACTGAGTGCTTATGATATATTATATATCATGATATATTTCAGTGCACTGAGCATAAAGAGAGATTTCCAGTCTGCAATTTCAACAGTATAAGTATTTTTAAAGTATGTATCCATTGTTTATTACATGGATTATCATTTGCCTCTTAACTAACATTCTTGTATGAGAGGTCTGTCCTTGAAACCAATCAAATGTGAATTAGAAATTAATTTTTACCCTGTTCTTCAGGGTTACTGGTTTGGTTATTTACACAAAACACTCTATGAGCTATGTTTTCTTAGGTTAGATTTTCTTCCTGAAATTCCTCATCCATTTTCATAAGTGTCTCAATACAATTTTGATTCATAAAGCCACTTTTATCTTATGTTCATGCTACAGTTTATTATTTTTTAAGTATTTATTGAACATCTCGTCAAGAATCCACTGATATTGATAGCTTACAGTGAAAGGCATCAGATTCGCAGTCTCTGAAGTAGAGAATTTCACTTCAGGACCAAAGACACAGCTTGAGTCACTGAGAGCTTTGTGCAGCAAAATTTTATTACAGTGACAAAGGGATAGAGAGAACTTCTGACACAGACATCAGAAGGGGGCAGAGAATGCTCCCTCTCTACTCTTAGCAAGGGAATATATTTCTTCAATTGGTTACTAACAATAGATGAGAAGAATGTCTCTAGATTGCAAAGGTCTTACCAGACTCACTCCCACAACATACATCTTAAGATAACAGGATTAGTCATAAGATTCTTAAGAAGGAGAAACATGTCCTCAAGCAAGATATATTGGTGTTATATAATCATTAGTACAGAGCTGTGACTAAGATGAAGGGATATAGAAAAAGTTCTTCCCTTCTCCTCTTCAAGGCCACAGACTCCTTATCAGCCTACCTAAGAATTAGCTCTCTCAATATTTCAGGGCCTCTTAGTTAGTAATGACAGTCTACTTTGTTTAGACAATTGCTATTATTACTGAGGGTAGAAACTCTAGTTATCTAATCAATATCATTCACTCTTTCTTATTTAATCATGAAACACTTACATCTGTATAATGCATCCAGATGAAATATTAACTTTAATAAAGGTCATTGCAGTTAGACATGATTATGAAACTAACTTTTGCTCAGTGAAATTTAAACATTTCAAAAAACAAAATGTGAAATGTAAGCTGAGTTTGTTGTGCTCAATTTCTAAAGTTGCTTCCTAAAATTGAAACAGATAGCTTAGAAACATTTTTTGTTATTGTTCTTCCTTCCACATCTTATCTAGAAGATGTATGTGCTATGCCAATGATATAAATTTAATCTTAGTTAAGAACTTTACTCAAACAAAACTCCACTGGTATTGCGCTGTTCAGAAATGGCAACCCACTCCAGTGTTGTTGCCTGGAGAATCCCAGGGATGGGGGAGCCTGGTGGGCTGCCGTCTCTGGGGTCGCACAGAGTCGGACACGACTGAAGCAACTTAGCAGCAGCAACCATTTAAGAATAATACAATATCAATTCAACCTAATTTTTTTCCAAATGAAAGAAGAATGAACACTTTCCAACACATTTTGTAAGTCCAGCATTAACTTAACAAAACAAACACAAATACAAATATATATTAAATTCTTATGTATGAGTTGCTATCTGTACATATATAACATTTCCTACCTCTAGCCATTACACCAGAATAGGAATGAAAATAGAATATGTAAAGATCCCGGAAAATGTGGCTTTTAAATGCCATTTTTCCAATGAAAGGAACCACGACCCTTTTGAGAATTGATTGACTCCAGGGCTGAGCCAGGAAAAAATGCACGGTGAGCCAGGAACATCTTGTGACACTGAAAAGTAGGGAAGCCTTAAAACATAGTTGGAGGCATGTAGAAAGAACACAATAGGCAACCTGAAAGTCATCCCAGTTGCTGAAGCAGGAAGAGATTTAGCAACAGATTAAATAACAATAGAATCGTCTAGTCAAGTCTATGGTTTTTCCTGTGGTCATGTATGGATGTGAGAGTTGGACTGTGAAGAAGGTTGAGCGCCAAAGAATTGATGCTTTTGAACTGTGGTGTTGGAGAAGACTCTTGAGAGTCCCTTGGACTGCAAGGAGATCCAATCAGTCCATTCTGAAGGAGATCAGCCCTGGGATTTCTTTGGAAGGAATGATGCTAAAGCTGAAACTCCAGTACTTTGGCCACCTCATGCGGAGAGTTGACTCATTGGAAAAGACTCTGATACTGGGAGGGATTGGGGGCAGGAGGAGAAAGGGATGACAGAGGATGAGATGGCTGGATGGCATCACTGACTCGATGGATGTGAGTCTGGGTGAACTCCAGGAGCTGGTGATGGACAGGGAGGCCTGGCGTGCTGCAATTCATGGGGTCGCAGAGTCGGACACGACTGAGCGACTGAACTGAACAGCCTACAGAATACAATCAATATCTATTACTCATACTAATATAAGTAGATTAATAAACTGGGGAGAAAAATCAGCTCTCCCTTATAGAAGAATTCTATAAGGTCAAGAAAGGGGAAAGTAGAAAATCACGTTTAGATCATCCATTCATAACTGTTGCAAGTAAAAGTTACTAAAGGATTATAAAATTATCAAATACAAGTTGGAGGAGGATGAAATCTTCCATAAGTTCAAAATATATCATATGAGAGACATCTTTAAATCACCAAAGGGAAAATGATAGCAAGGTTGGCAGACAGTGCCTTGATGAGTAACCAAGGGTCACATCAAAGGTCACATCAAAGACACCTCAGACACAAGACCCTTGTGACAGCTACACTAGGAAGGCTCACTTCTTTGGTATCCTGGGCAAAAATGCATAACTTGAGGCTGATCATGAACAAATACTAGACAAATCCAACTTGAGATACATCTTACAAAATAACTGACCTCTGCTCCTCCAAAGTGTCCAGGGTGATTGACAAGAAAGGACAGAAGGACTGTCACAGTTTAAAGGGAAGTGTAGAGACATGACAATTCAATAACACATAAGATTCTGGATCGGATTCTTGAACAGATAAAATTACAGCACAGAAAAACTGAATCTTCAATGAAATCTGCAGTTTAATTAGTAGCACATAATAGTGTTATACTGTATTAATTTCTACTGTACAGTGAAGTGAATCATATATGTTTATATACATATATATATACAAACATTCTTTTCCATTTTCTTTTCTATTTTAGTTCATTACACAATATTGAATATCATTCCTTGTACTATACAGTGGCACCTTGTTCTTTATCCATCCTATACATACTAATTTGCATGCTAATGTCAAATTCTCAGCCCATGACGATCCTATTCCCTCCCTTGGTGACCACTAGAGTTTTCTCTATGTCTGTGAGTTTGTTTCTGCTTCATAGATAAGTTCATTTGCATCATATTTTAGATTACACATGTAAGTAATATCATGTGGTGTTTGTCTTTCTCTTTTTGACTTACTTAGCTTAGTACGGTAAATGCTAGGTCCATCCATGCTCCTGCAAATAACATTATTACATTACTTCTTTATGGTATTGCGTATATGCACTACATCTTCTTTACTCATTTACCCATCAGTGGACATTTAGGTTGTTTCCAAGTCTTAACTATTATAAATAGTGCTGCTATGAACATAGAGGTGCATGTATGTTTTCGAATTAAAGTTTTGTCCAGATATATGCATAGGAGTGGGATTTCTGGATCATATAGCTGTATTTTTAGCTGTTGAGGAAACTCTATACTGTTTTCCACAGTGGCTGAATCAATCTACATTCCCATGAACAGCAATGCTATCTTTATTAGTGTGTCTACTAGCTGCTGAATAATTCATGGCCACATTCCTCCCGATGGCACTAATCATTTATATGATCATGTGCATCTGTCTTATACCATCTTGTTTATGGAATTTGTCTGATCTTTGTCCTATGGTTTTATGGATTCATTAGATTTCCTTTTACAATAGATAAACAGAATCTCAAAGATCTCCAAACCCTCATGATTGTGAAGAGTAAGAAGGATAGGTGTAGACAGATTGATTGATAAGTTACATTAAAGAAAAAGCTCAAAGTCAAAATTGGATTAAGGTCTCAATGCTTACAAATAAAGCTTGGAATGATAATATATTTATGCTATTTCAGGTAGTCATAGTTTGTTTAAACCACATACATTATTAAAATGAACAGAATGAGTAACAGCAAGATATGCTACTTTTAGAAATGTTCTATGTAAAATAAAATGTATGTGAATAGAATATATTTTACAAGCTATATACCACATCCCAGATAAGTAATAAACTCAAATACAGAAGTTTAGTCCTACTGAGATAAGTACACAAGGGTTTCACTGGTGGATTCATTTAAAATATGTTTCTTTAATCCATTGTATATTCTTGCCTCCTTTGTCAAAGATAAGGTATCCATATGTGCGTGGATTTATCTCTGGGCTTTCTATTTTATTCCATTGATCAATATTTCTGTCTTTGTGCCAGTACCATACTGTCTTGATAACTGTGGCTTTGTAGTAGAGCCTGAAGTCAGGTAGGTTGATTCCTCCATTTCCATTCTTCTTTCTCAAGATCGCTTTGGCTATTCCAGGTTTTTTGTATTTCCATACAAATTGTGAAATTATTTGTTCTAGCTCTGTGAAGAATACTGTTGGTAGCTTGATAGGGATTGCATTGAATCTATAAATTGCTTTGGGTAGTATACTCATTTTCACTATATTGATTCTTCCAATCCATGAACATGGTATATTTCTCCATCTATTAGTGTCCTCTTTGATTTCTTTCACCAGTGTTTTATAGTTTTCTATATATAGGTCTTTAGTTTCTTTAGGTAGATATATTCCTAAGTATTTTATTCTTTCTGTTGCAATGGTGAATGGAATTGTTTCCTTAATTTCTCTTTCTGTTTTCTCATTATTAGTGTATAGGAATGCAAGGGATTTCTGTGTGTTGATTTTATATCCTGCAACTTTACTATAGTCATTGATTATTTCTAGTAATTTTCTGGTGGAATCTTCAGGGTTTTCTATGTAGAGGATCATGTCTGGTCAACCACTTGTAAAAGAATGAAACTGGACCACTTTCTAACACCATACACAAAAATAAACTCAAAATGGATTAAAGATCTAAACGTAAGACCAGAAACTATAAAACTCCTAGAGGAGAACATAGGCAAAACACTCTCCGACATACATCACAGCAGGATCCTCTACGACCCACCTCCCAGAATATTGGAAATAAAAGCAAAAATAAACAAATGGGACCTAATTAACCTTAAAAGCTTCTGCACATCAAAGGAAACTATTAGCAAGGTGAAAAGACAGCCTTCAGAATGGGAGAAAATAATAGCAAATGAAGCAACCGACAAACAACTAATCTCAAAAATATACAAGCAACTCCTACAGCTCAACTCCAGAAAAATAAACGACCCAATCAAAAAATGGGCCAAAGATCTAAATAGACATTTCTCCAAAGAAGACATACAGATGGCTAACAAACACATGAAAACATGCTCAACATCACTCATTATCAGAGAAATGCAAATCAAAACCACTATGAGGTACCATTTCACACCAGTCAGAATGGCTGCGATCCAAAAGTCTACAAATAATAAATGCTGAAGAGGGTGTGGAGAAAAGGGAACCCTCTTACACTGTTGGTGGGAATGCAAACTAGTACAGCAACTATGGAGAACAGTGTGGAGATTCCTTAAAAAACTGGAAATAGAACTGCCTTATGATCCAGCAACCCCACTGCTGGGCATACACACTGAGGAAACCAGAAGGGAAAGAGACACGTGTACCCCAATGTTCATCGCAGTACTGTTTATAATAGCCAAGACATGGAAGCAACCTAGATGCCCATCAGCAGATGAATAGATAAGAAAGCTGTGGTACATATACACAATGGAGTATTACTCAGCCATTAAAAAGAATACATTTGAATCAGTTCTAATGAGGTGGATGAAACTGGAGCCTATTATACAGAGTGAAATAAGCCAGAAGGAAAAACATAAATACACTATACTAATGCATATATATGGAATTTAGAAAGATGGTAACAATAACCCGGTATACGAGACAGCAAAAGAGACACTGATGTATAGAACAGTCTTATGGACTCTGTGGGAGAGGGAGAGAGTGGGAAGATTTGGGAGAATGGCAATGAAACATGTAAAATATCATGTAGGAAACGAGTTGCCAGTCCAGGTTCGATGCACGATGCTGGATGCTTGGGGCTGGTGCACTGGGACGGCCCAGAGGGATGGTATGGGGAGGGAGGAGGGAGGAGGGTTCGGGATGGGGAACACATGTATACCTGTGGCGGATTCATTTTGATATTTGGCAAAACTATACAATTATGTAAAGTTTAAAAATAAAATAAAATTAGAAAAAAAAAATATGTTTCTTTAATGTCTGTCCTGTGAGGAAGAAAGAAGAGAGAGAGATGGACTGCAAAGTGATACAAAGATACTTTGGGGGTTGTTGTCTGATTGTGGTATTGGTGATGTTATAATGATGATTAATTCTGATAAATCTGCATACTTTAAATATATGCAGCTTATTGTACTCCATTTGCTTTAAATCAAGTTGTTAAATAAAAAAAATATGAAATGGACTGAAATATCTAAAGGCATAAAGGAGAAAATGAGTTAAATACCATTCATAATATATCACAGTCTAATTGGTGAGATAGACAAGTAAATATTATAGATTTACGAAGTTAAGGGCAATGGAAGAGAAATGCATTTGGCACTAGAGTGGTGCTCACCTTCCTAGAAAATTATAAATTGATTCTTGTAGAAGTAATTACCTGTAGAGAGACCTATAGGATGAAATAGTTTCCCTTGATGAAGGCAAAGGAGATGTGGGAGAGCAGAGGGAGAGACATAAATGAGGGGAAAAGCAGAATCAAGGTATGATGTAAAAGCTGCATAGTATTTAAGAATAATTTGACTTTGTCATGGATTGAAGGGAGTGGGAGAATATTAGGGATGAAGATTTATTTCCACTGTAGCCTGGTTGATATTGCATACCATGTAAAGTGGCTGTATGCAATAAGTGCTGTGGTCCATTAGAGAATTTTAGACAGGGAAGCTACTGGCAAGTATTTTCCATAGATCATCTTAGTAGCTACTGGAGGAACTGTATGAGTCATCTAAGAATGGACGCAAGGAAAGATGATGTTTAGAAATAGAGTTCTGGCTCATAGGAAAAAGAAATATTATGCTTATTTAAAATATAATTACAACCAAGTAAACAGTATTGGCAGAGAAGGCAATGACACCCCACTCTGGTACTCTTGCCTGGAAAATTCCATGGATGGAGGAGCCTGGTAGGCTGCAGTCCATGGGGTCGCAAAGAGTCAGACACGACTCAGTGACTTCACTTTCACTTTTCACTTTCATGCATTGGAGAAGGAAATGGCAACACACTACAGTGTTCTTGCCTGGAGAATCCCAGGGATGGGGGAGCCTGGTGGGCTGCCATCTATGGGGTCGCATAGAGTCGGACACGACTGAAGTGACTTAGGAGCAGCAGCAACAAACAGTATTGGTGCTTGGTTTAATGTGATAGCATGGGGGAAGAAAGGGAATATATGCATTCTAATCAGGTTGCTTGCAAGAAGGATTTGACACTAAGATATATTAATATTAAAGAAAAATATATTTGGATAAAGGTAAGAATAGGATTAAGTTTTAGGTAGTTAAAAATGTAGATTCTTGTGACAGACCCTTTTGGAAATATAGAGAAAAAACTTATAGCAAGGCCTTAAATCTAGAGAAAGAGCAGGCATGTCTTGATGCAGGTAGAACGAGCACATGAAGGAGAACATTTGCAATGACAAGGGGCCAAGGAGTTTGAGTTCTGAAAACAGAAATACTTTGTTCAAGCAAAGACACTGAACTGAAAATTTTTCTTTTTATCACATAGGTCTTGAGTTGAAAGTTTTCTTTAAACCTTAAATATCAGGAGATTTGGCATTAACTTTTTTGCTCAAGAATAATAATTGTGTAACATTTTATGGCTTAATTATCTCTATCCAAATTGTACAAGTAGTTAATATTGACCTAAAACCATTTTTGTTTATTGTCCAAATAATCTGTTAACATTAATTGTAAGTAATTTCTTTAGAGATTTGCAAGTCTTTGGGTAGCAAATTATAAATATAAAAAGTAAAGTGTAAGTAAAAAATAAATAAAGAAAAAGTGGGTAATAAATATTTATTGTTGGGCTTACAGACATTGAAAGTTGAAACGTGTTGCTGCTGCTGCTGCTAAGCTGCTTCAGTTGTGTCCGACTCTGTGCGATCCCATAGATGGCAGCCCACCAGGCTTCTCGTCCCTTGGATTCTCCAGGCAAGAGCACTGGAGTGGGTTGCCATGTCCTTCTCCAATGCATGAAAGTGAAAAGTGAAAGTGATGTCACTCAGTCGTGTCCAACTCTTAGCGACCCCATGGACTGCAGCCCAACAGGCTCCTCGGTCCATGGGGTTTTCCAGGCAAGAGTACTGGAGTGGGGTGCCATTGCCTTCTCCGGTTGAAACATGCATATTGCACTATTTTCTCATTGTGTTATTATTCATCATTAACTGGTGGCAATGATGCAGGGCCAAACATATAATATTTATTCAAGAAAAATCAACATCTGTGAAATACATGTTGCAACAGAATCCACTCCATACTCCTCATTTCCCTTACTTGTTCAAACAGTTTGATGACTACCTCAATCTTATTCTAGTGTCCCTGAGTATCTGCGTAATTAGCAAAGATGGAGAATAGTTTTCAGATACTTGACAATAGTTTTTGCTCTCACAATGGCACCAGCCTCAGGCCAGCTGTGCTCTAGCTATTCCTTTGCCTTTTCATAGTCTAATCAAAAAGCAAAACCAGTCCCAGGAAAAAGAGTTTTAAAATGCTTAATAGCTAATCATTAAAAAAAAAAAAAAAATATATATATATATATTTAAAGTAAGAAAATGCATTCACAATAGTGTTTTTGTTTGTTTGTTTGTTGTTTGTTTTTAGTTTTCCTGTCAGCATCAAGGTTCAAGAAAGTCACTTTTGAATTGATTTTCAGGGCAGGAACAGAGATGCAGATGTAGAGAACAGATTTGTGGACACAGAGCAGAAAGGAAAGGCAGAGACAAACTGAGAGAGTAGCATTGGTATATATACACTGCCCTGTGTAAAGTAGAAGCAGTAGGAACCCACTGTATGGCACAGAGAGCTCAGCTTGATGCTCTGTGATGACCTAGTGTTGGTTGGTGTTGGATGGTGGGGGAGGGAGGGAGTCTGATGAGGTAGGGGGTGTATGTGTACTTATGGATGATTCATGATGCTGTACTGCAGAAACTAGGACAACATTTTAAAGCAACTGTACTCTAATTAAAAAAAAAAAAAAAGCTCAGTTAAG
The DNA here is from genome assembly GCF_029378745.1 of Bos indicus. NCBI lineage: Eukaryota > Metazoa > Chordata > Mammalia > Artiodactyla > Bovidae > Bos > Bos indicus. Next base: position 5,805,423 of record NC_091768.1, on the reverse strand, counting down.
TCAGTTTTTATTGTTTTTGGGTGATGGGAGGTGGAGAGTACATTTTGCTCAACATGAATGCTTGCACATTCAATATCAATCTTTATTTTCAGAAATGCTTTGAGCTTTGCATTCTTTTTTTTTTTTTTTTTTTTGGCTTATAAATAATAGGAATTTATTTTTCATGATTCTGGAGCCTTGGAAGTCCAAGATCGGGGTACCAGGAGATTTGGTGTCTCATGAAAGCTTATTTTCTTGTTCATAACTATCTTTTTTTTTTTTTTAAGTTTTTCTTTTTATTTATTTATTTATTTTTAAATTTTATTTTATTTTTAAACTTTACAATATTGTATTGGTTTTGCCAAATATTGAAATGAATCCACCACAGGTATACACGTATTCCCCATCCTGAACCCTCCTCCCTCCTCCCTCCCCATACCATCCCTCTGGGTCGTCCCAGTGCACCAGCCCCTAGCATCCAGTATCGTGCATCGAACCTGGACTGGCGACTCTTTTCATACATGATATTATACATGTTTCAATGTCATTCTCCCAAATCTTCCCACCCTCTCCCTCTCCCACAGAGTCCATAAGACTGTTCTATACATCAGTGTCTCTTTTACTGTCTCTCATTTACGGTCATTGTTACCATCTTTCTAAAGTCCATATATATGCGTTAGTATACTGTATTGGTGTTTTTCTTTCTGGCTTACTTCACTCTGTATAATAGGCTCCAGTTTCATCCACCTCATTAGAACTGATTCAAATGTATTCTTTTTAATGGCTGAGTAATACTCCATTGTGTATATGTACCACTGCTTTCTTATCCATTCATCTGCTGATGGACTTCTAGGTTGGTTCCCTGAGCTGGCTATTATAAACAGTGCTGCTATGCATTCTTTTGTGTTGACTTAAATCAAACAGGTTTTTCAATATAAAATTGGCCTGAGTCCCTTTCATGGGAACCCTCCAAATATTTGGATAACTGGGATTCCTTTCCTCAGCACAGACAACTCAATTCATATGGCTTGCAAGCTAATACTACCAGTTTTAAGGAAACAGCCTGGTCCCAAAGGAGCCAGACCAGAGTTTTTTAAGCCTATTTCTAAATGAGTATACTGAAGTCTGAAGCATTGGCACAACTTCAGTAAAGCAGTCCCTGTTCCTAAAAGGATGGCCAAAGGCATCTTCAATGAATTTTTATGAAAACAATCCAATTTCAAAATCAGGTCAAGGAGCCAAATGAGTGCTCATAGGCAGAACAAGCTTTAGCCAACAAGAAGAAACCTTGAAACAGATCTTGAATAAAGCCTGAAGAGCCTCAGAAACATTAGCATATGAACTAGGGTCCAGGACAAAGGCATATCTTCAAACTCCAAAGTCAGTAGAAGAAAAGGCACAAGGGACTCAATTTGGGGTACCACACCTGCGACTCACAAACCCCAGAGCCTTTGGAACTTTTCTCTGGTTCATGTATGGACAACCACAATGATGACCTAAAACAAATAGATTTCAGAGATTCTCAACAAAGATGAGTTTATTCATGATTGGCAATTAGGGGTCTGCAACCATGGAGCCATCTGCAAGTTCCTGGATGGCAAGGGAAGGAGAAGACTTTTATAGTTGGGAAAGGAAGCTGGGAGGGCTGGAGGAAGCAAAAAGCCACAACCTTACATCAGCTGAACCGCTGCCAGGAAAGAAGAGGAGTCTTTCTCCTTCCTATTGGCTCTACTGTCATCACAGGGAGTGGCAGTTCCCCATGATGGTCTCCCTAATCTGTTTAATGGAGGTTTTCATTTGCTAATTTTTTTAGAGTTCTTAGGTATTGTGAGGCAATGAAAAGCAAAAGTTGAAGTTAAACAAAATGGACAAATACCTTTAATACTAAATCCCTACTTCTTGCTCTTTTTATGTCTAACTAGTTCCCTTTCCTTACTTTTGATCAGAGAACCACCTTATTTCTTCCAGTTCACTAATACCTTTAAGACATGTTTCCTGCTCTTATCCACAACAACAAATCAAGACTTTTTGTTGGTTCTTTGCAATGGAGGCAATTCTGGTGCTTAAAGTGAATCAATACCAGAAACAAAAGTTCTAGCCAATTGTTTCATTCAAGCTCCAATTCAAAGTAAACTTTTTTGTGAGTATTCCACCAAATCCCTAATGAAAATTAAGAATTCACTCTGTGACAAATCACAATCTTTTTTTTTTTTTTTAAGCTATTCTATATATTGTATATTATATTGCATTTTTTGTTCGCATATCTGAGCTTCTGTTATATGTGTACAATGTTCTATTCAGGATTGTATACCAGAGTTGTGTATGTTTTCTTCTACTTAAGTTGACTAATGGTGTTCTGCAGAGAACTTGTATTATCAAAAATTTTGAAATTAATTGGTTCAATAAAAGATGACACTGTTAATATAAAGAAGTCATTGCTACTTATCTGTTTAGACTCATAATAACCAAATTACATTTTTTCTATAGAAATGTTACATTTTACAGCAATCTTTGTTTTGTTCTTTGTTGAATTGGGCTTCCTTGGTAGCTCAGTTGGTAAAGAATCCACCTGCAATGCAGGAGACCCCCGTATGATTCCTGGGTCAGGAAAATTTACTGGAGAAGGGATACACTACTCATTCCAGTATTCTTGGGTTTCCCTGGTGGCTCAGTTGGCAAAAAACCCACCTGCAACGTAGAAGACCTGGGTTTTATCCCTGGATTGGGAAGATTGCCTGGAGAAGGGAACAGCTACCTACTTTTGCATTCTGGCCTAGAGAATTCCATGGACTGTATAGTCCATGTGTTCACAAATAATCAGACAAGACTGAGCGACTTTCACTCCCACTTTCATGGGGTTGAATTGATAAATTAAAAATGATAAACCATTTGATGGAAATTGAAAACAGTCTAACTGACTTCTTATTTGGGCTTTTGTCCGTACTCTTATAGATAGCTCAATCTCTTTAATCACCTTTGACCTTAATATTGCATTTGTTTTGCAACAGAATTCAACCAAGAAGACAAAGGAAATAAGAGAAACTTCTTTACTGAGAGCAGTCAGTGGCTCAAATTCTGTACTGAAGAATTATGCTTTCTAAGTTACAGCTTTAGTTTTCCTTGTATAGTGCTCATTATAACCAATAGCAGGTCTCATAGTGCAAGTAATCCCACTTTAGTACTAATTCACATTGTTTCCATTTTGTATAATAAAACATCACAATTTGAAGAAATAATGCAGTGATAGGCTAGTGTTGGTTGCTGAATTCAAAATTGTTCAGTGAATGATGATCTTAAAAGGATTTGTAAAACTGCATTTTAGCCAATTAGAAGTCAAAACAACTATTGTTATTGCATAATAATAGCATTTATAGTGTAATTTTATACTTCAGGGAACATTTGTGGATTCACAGAGGAGTCTTTTTCAGTCAACTAAGGATACACAGACATAATTAAATGATGGGGCTTAAGAGATCTCTGTACATGACATGGAAGAAGAGGAACTCATTGGCACAGGTGTGAGATTCTTATCCACTATTCAAAAATGATATATCCAATGTATCTAGATTCCTGGGTATTTTTATTTATCTGAGATTCAAAAGGATGATGATATAGCAGCATTAGAGCGTGGTGTATTTATTCATGAGCTGTATTATATTCTGACTGTTTTTACTATTAAGATAAATATTATCCTGATTTTGACCTAAAAACATAGCAAATTCAATGCTAATTTATAATCAAAAGACTTAGCATTCAGAAATGATAAAAATCTTAGAGACAAGTGTGCAAACATCAGAAGAGACTTGTTAATTGGATATGCCATTTTATTTATTATTATGTTTAAATTTTGATGTGGACCACCTTTAAAGTCTTTATTGAATTTGTTATAATATTGTTTCTGTTGCCTATGTTTTGTTTTTATGGCCTTGAGACATGTGGAATCTAAGTTGTCCTATCAGGAGTCAAAATAGCACCACTTGCATTGGATGAATATTCATTGGAAGGACTGATGCTGAAGCTGAAGCTCCAATATTTTGGCCACCTGATGTGAAGCACCAACTTATTGGAAAAGACCCTGATACTGGGAAAAACTGAAAGGAAAAAGAAAAGGGGTGGCAGAGGATGAGATGGTTAGAGAGCATCACCAAATCAATGGCCATAAATTTGAACAAGCTTCAGGAGACAGTGAAGGACAGGGAAGCCTGGTGTGCTGCAGTCCATGGGGTCACAAAGAGTCAAACATGACTTAGTGACTGAAAAACAACAACTGCATGGTAAATGAAATTTGAACCAGTGGATTGCTAGGGAAGTCCCTGGATACACTAACTTTATATAAAATTCTTAAAGGTATTTTGTTGTTCAGTGGCTAAGTCATGTCTGATTACCACATAATTTCTCCTGAGAAACTAAGTACATTCTTAATATGAGTTTCTGGATATTTCCATTTTTTTCTTGATATATTTCCCATTGGATTATAACCTTTTCTAGCAATAACAGCGTTTTTTTTTTTTTTTTTTTTTTTACCTTCTAAGGCTACAAACAAAATTATATTTCAAACAATTTATAATCTAAAGGAAATGCTGGCTAAATCATTTTTTATTTTCTCATTAAGGATTACTTCAACAGATTAAGGTTTGTTATTTATTAAAATTTGATTATAAACATGTATGCTTTGAGAATTATAGCTGTATTTTGTTTTTAAAGTGCATTTATTTTTGTCATATGGTTCATTCTTTTATCAAGATCCTTTAGATAGTGTCATAAGAGGAAGTAATCATTGCTAAGCACATGGTAGGCACATTGATATTTCTTAAATGGTACTTTTATAGTAGTCATTATTCTACTGTAATAATTTTCCATATGCATTTAAGGATTTTAAAAATCCTTATTATACTAGAGTTAAAGTTATTAAATTTTTCTCCACACATCACATTCATGTATTCTGAATATCTCTACATTTTATTTTTGTTTGAGGTGCAATCTATGTAATTACTTATATTTGATATAAAATCATCATATATTTTCATTACTTTAAGACTCATATTATTTATTTAATATCTCCTTTATGATTTAAAATATTGATAATCTGTCAAGGATTTTTTTTTATATGTAAATGTTTAAATCTTACATTTTTTCTGCTTTTAACTATTAGCAAAATATTCAGCCCTCCTTCATCTTTCCCATTTTTATAAGATTTTTTACATTTTTAACTGTTTCTATTACCATATCCAACTTTAAACAAATATCTAATCTATCCTTCCAGCAAATAATCATTGAATGTCTACAATGTGATAGATACAGGGTATGCTTTGAGCATAGAAATATGTGTTAGATAAATATCTTTTACCTCAATAATTCAGTCTATTTGGTAAACAATATTTATTGTCTAGTTCTTCATGATGTCATGAAGTAGACCCCATTACACTGAAATGACTATGTAGCATGAAACAAATAATTAATTTTATTGGTGTAAGCTGCTGAAAACTGGATACATAAAGTAGCCTATTCTAATGCAAAAGTTTTCCCATTTCTCTCCTAACTTTACTATTTTTATCCAAAACATATTATTTAAAATAGATAGCCAGTGGGAATTTACTGTATGAGGAAGGGGATCCGCAGCCAGTGCTCTGTAACAATCCAGAGGGGTTGGATGAGAGTGAAGTGAAGGGGTGTTCAAGAGGGATAGGATATGTGTAGCTATGGCTGATTCATGTTGATGTGTGGTGGAAAACAACACAATATTGTAAAGCAATTATACTCTAATTTAAAAACAAAGCAAAAAATGTAACTATTAATAATATATAAAACTTGATACAATACTATTGAATGCCAAGGTCCAAATATGAAACAAGCATCTTTTTTATACTATAGAAGATTCTAGTAATATATTGGAATCACTATTAATGACAGAGGTTGATTGAGTCCTTAGATGTGGAACACCAGATAAGGAAGGTCCACTGTAAACACCATTTTGTACGGTGTTTAAATGCACTTTAGATCCACAGATTTTGTTTTCATAATGGTGGGGGCAGGGGGAATGGTCCTGGATCTCATCCCCTGTGGACATAAGAGATGACTGCATTCTATAAAACCTTAAGTATTTAAACATTCAAGAAGATGGTGGACTTTTGGGATAAATGGGAAATTGGTGGTGATAAAAATATAATTATATGGCTAAGAATTGGAAAGAAGCATATCTATCCATTTTATTGACATCATGTGGAAGAATATCCATCATCTTTCCTATTTCTCTCCTAACTTTACTATTTTTATCCAAAACTCATCATTTAAAATAAATAACCCCAAAATGGGATTATAATTCCAAAATGGAACTAAATGGATAATCTTTGATAATAAATATTTTCTTCTTTTCAGAATATTCAACAGAGCTGGCAAAAAAATTATCACCTTCCCCTAAAACTGATCAATCTATGAATATCACATATATTTCTAGCAATAATAAAAACAAACAAGTAACACACACACACACACACAGATACACACAGAAATTCATTAGTCAGATAAAGACTTACATAGCGAACATTTTCAAAGCAAAGATAGCTCCTGAACTTTACTTAGATTTCTACTAATTGCAAGTGAGGCAAGACCAACTTTCAGTAAGATGTTAATTTACTTAGGAAACTGGAGGGCACATGTATGGCACTTAATTCAGAAAAATTCTTTTATTATTGGAATTTTACACCAATAATTTACTACTATTTTTTTGCACCTATTTTTTAACTGTGCTTTATTTGTTAGCTACAACTTTTTTATATTGCTGACATGATGAAAAAAATTATGCTGAAATGTTTATTGATTGTAAATCTGGCATTAAAATTTAAAAAATAGAGAAAATATTCTAATAAAATTTGACATACAAAATGTATAGCTTTAAAAGGTATCATAACAATAACTTTAAAAATCAATGTTTTATTAATTATATCTATACTCAGCTAATGCCTCTAAAACTTAAATATTTGTATTAATGCTAATGACAAAAGTCATTACAAACTCTGGTTAGTTTATTTGTAGTATCTCTTTTCTCTTAAAATTTAATAGAGTTATGGTATTTTCCAACATACTTGTAATAACAATCTATAAAACATTTACATAGCTTCATTATTATTATAATTGTTGATTTTTTAAAGTTAATATTTATTTCATATTTTCTATGTCCTATCTGCTGTACCAAGCACTTTATAGCCACCATCAGATCTTTTATTTATTATAACCCTTTGAGGTAGACATTATACTTATTTTTACCCTTGGGGAAAACAGGATTTGAGTATTTAAATAATTTTCCTAAGTACACAGATCTGGGAGAAACAATTAGGGTTTGAAGCTACATCGTACATCTTGAGAACTGCAACTTTGTTCTACAACACATACACACAGTTTTCCTTGCACAAAAATCTTCTTAACAAAATGAGAACAACCAACAGGACAATTCAGTGAACTGAGCAGTATTTATGTGACTCAACATGAGTGAGTGAGGGGAAATGAGCAACATCGATGTTTCTTGGTCAATGCATTCAAAGAACTAAATTAACCAGTGGGTGAGATGTATTAAAATAAGCATCAACATAGTCTAAATTTAAACATTTCTCATTTTAATCATGTAACAATTGTTGATATAGAGGAAATAAAGATTTTTCATCAAATAATATAGTCTCCTAGTACACAGAACTCAAACTGTGGTGATGGAAATGTTTCAAACTGACCAATATGGTAGCCAGTGGCCACCTGTAGCAGTTTAACATTTGAAATGTCATTAGTGTTGAATGAAGAATGACATGTAAAAATTGTATTTAACATAGAATGCTTTAAATTTAAATTAAATAACTCAGATAACCACGATGGTAAGATCAGACACCTAGAGCCACACATTCTGGAGTGCGAAGCCAAGTGGACCTTAGGAAGCATCACTAGGAACAAAGTTAATGGAGGTGATAGAATTGCAGCTGAGCTATTTCAAATCCTGAAAGATGTTGCTATTAAAGTGCTGCACTCAATATGCCAGCTAATTTGGAAAACTCAGCAGTGGCCACAGAACTAAAAAGGTCAGTTTTCATTCCAATCCCAAAGAACGGCAATCCCCCAAAATGTTCAAACTACTGCACAATTGCACTCATCTCACATGCTAGTAAAGTAATCCTCAAAATTTAAGCTAGAGTTCAACAGTACCTGAACTGAGAGCTTCCAGATTTTCAGTCTGGCTTTAGAAAAGGCAAGGTAACCAGACATCTAAATGTCAACATCTGCTGGATCATCACAAAAGCAAGAAAGTTCCAGAAAGACATCTGTTTCTGATTTTTTTGATCATGCCAAAGCCTTTCATTGTGTAGATCACAATAGTTAGAACCAGACATGGGACAATGGACTGGTTCAAAATTGGGAAAGGAGTACCTCAAGGCAGTTGCCACCCTATTATTTAACTTATATGCAGAGTACAGTTCAGTCACTCATGTCCAGCTTTTTGCAACCTCATGGACTGCAGCACACCAGGCTTTCCTGTCCATCACTAACTCCCAGAGCTTACTCAAATTCATGTCAGTTGGATCGGTGATGCCATCCAACCATCTCATCCTCTGTCATCCCATCTTCCTCCTGCCTTTAATCTTTCCCAGTATCACGGTCTTTGCCATTGAGTCATTTCTTTGATTCAGGTGGCCAAAGTATTGGAGTTTCAGCTTCAGCATCAGTCCTTCCAATGAATATTCAAGACTGATTTCTTTTAGGATTGACTGGTTTGATCTCCTTGTTGTCCAAGGGACTCTCGAGTCTTCTCCAGCACCATAGTTCAAAAGCATCAATTCTTTGGCACCCAATCTTCTTTATAGTCAAACTGTCACATCTGCACATGACTCCTGGAAAAACCATAGCTTTAATGATATCTCGACTTTTGAAAACACTGTCTAGGTTTGGCACAGCTTTTCATTCAAAGAGCAAGTGTGTTTTAATCTCATGGCTGCAGTCAACATCCAAAGTGATTTTGGAGCCTAAGAAAATAAAGTCTGTCACTGTTTTCATTTTTTCCCCACCTATTTGCTATGAAATGATAGGAGCCAATACCAAGATCTTAGTTTTTTGAATGTTGAGTTTTAAGCCAGCATCCTCACTCTCCTCTTTAACATTCATCAAGAGGCTCTTCAGTTCCTCTTTACTTTCTACCATAAGGGTGGTTTCACTTGCATGTCTGAGGCTAGCAATATTTCTCCCAGCAATCTTGATTCCAATTTCTGCTTAATACAGCACAGAATTTTGCATGGTGTACTCTGCATACAAGTTAAATAAGTATAGTGATAATATACTCCTTTCCCAATTTTGTACCCGTTGCTACATGTCCGGTTATGACTGTTGCTTCTTGACCTGCACACATGTTTCTCAAGAGGCACATAAGGTGGTCCAGTTTTCCCAGCTCTTCAAGAGTTTTTCACAGTTTATTGTGATCCACACAGTCAAAGGCTTTAGTACAGTCATTGAAGAAGAAATAGATGTTTTTCTAGAATTCCCTTATTTTTTTCTATAATACAAGGTATGTTTAAAATTTGATCTCTGGTTCCTCTGCCATTTCTAAATCCAGCTTGTAAACCTGGGAGTTCTCAGTTCAAAAACTGTTGAAGCCTAGCTTGACAAATTTTGAGCATTACCTTGCTAGTATGAGAAATGAGGATACTGTGCAGTAGTTTGAACATTCTTTGGCATTGCCCTTCTTTGGATTGGAATTATATCTGACCTTTTCTTGTCCGGTGGCCACTGAGTTTTCCAAATTTTCTGGCATATTGAGTGCAGCACTTTAACAGCATCATCTTTAAGGTTTAAAATAACTCAGCTGGAATTCAATCACCTCCACTAGCTTTGTTCATAGAAATGTTTCCTAAGGCCCACTTGACTCCAGGATATCTGGCTTTAGGTGAGTTATGGTGATGGTTATCTGGGTCATTAAGACCATTTTTGTACAGTTCCTGTGTATTCTTGCCATCTCTTAATATTGTTTGCTTCTGTTAGGTCCTTTCTGTCCTTACTTGTGCCCAATGTTGCATGAAATGTTCCCTTAGTATCTCTAATATTGTTTTCCTGTATTTCTTTACATTGTTCACTTAAGAATGCTTTCTTATCTCTCCTTGATATTGTTTAGAACTCTGCATTTAGTTGGGTATCTATCCCTTTCTCCTTTGTCTTTCACTTCTCTTTTCTCAGCTATTTGTAAGGCCTTCTCAGACAACCATTTTTCCTGCTTGCATTTCTTTTTCTTGGGGATGGTTTTGATCCCTGATTCCTGAAAATGTTACAAACCTCTGTCCATAGGTCTGCAGTCACTCTCTATCAGATCTAATCTCTTGAATCTATTTGTCACTTTCACTGTATAATCATAAGGGGTTTGATTTAGGTCATACCTGAATGGCCTAATCATTTTTCCTATTTTCTTCAACTTAAGTCTGCATTTTTCAATAAGGAGTTCATGATCTGAGCCATAGTCAGCTCCCAGTCTTGTTTTTGCTGATTGTATTGAGTTTCTCCATCTTTGGCTGCAAAGGATATAATCCATCTAATATTGGTATTGACCATCTGGTGATGTCCATGTGTAGAGTCATCTCTTGTGTTGTTGGAAGTGGGTGTTTGTTATGACCAGGGCATTCCCTTGGTAAGACTTTCTTAGTTTTTGCCCTGTTTCATTATATATATGAAGGCCAAACTTGACTATTACTCCAGGTATCTCTTCCTACTTTTGCATTCCTGTCCTCTATGATGAAAAAGACAATTTTTTGGTATTAATTCTAGTAGGTCTTATTAGTCTTTGCATTAAATTCTATAATACACCCTCATAAATGACAGAAGAGGAAAAGACACAGAGGAAAAGGAAGAGGAAAATGTCTTGTGTAGATGCAGGCAGAGATTGGATTTTTGAAGTCATAAGCCAAAGAATGCCTGGAGCCACTGTGAGCTGGAAGGAGCAGAGAAGAATTCTCTCCTAGAGCCTTCAAGGAGATCAGTGCCCTGCCACATCTTGGTTTAGGATTTTTAGTCTCCAGAATTCTGAGAGGATAAATTTCTGTTGTTTAACCTCACAAATTTGTGGTAATTTGTTACACAGCCACAGGAAACTAATGCAATCACTGATAAAATTGAGTTCAAAGCTCAAAGCAATTTGGCACTGTGTATACAACCAATAAGCTACAGAGTGGAATTTCAGTAACAGAGTAAAGGCTGCAGGGAAAACCAACCAATGCCTTTCTAATTCCAAATTCACTGCCTTTTTATTGTTTGCACGCTACTGGTATTTTACACAAATTAACTAAACCACAATTAAAATTTAAATGTTTTTCCACTAAACTATAAATTCATTTAAGGAAAGCTACTTCCTCATTCATGTTCATAGTAATTGCTGTTGGTGTTTTTTTGTTTGTTTGCTTTAATGTGTGTGTGTGTTACCATATAGCAATAATCTCTCTGCCACTAAACTCCTCTTTTACAAGCCATTCTGTTTTGGTAACAGTTTTACTTTTCTAAATATTAGCTTGGATAAAGACTTATCTTAGCTATATGCACACAATTAATTTTTTGAGGTTCTAATTCCTTCTTTTTCTTGGTACTTTTGTATCCCTAGGTCCAAGGGTTATTGAGATGGAAGTGAAGTAAAAATCACTCAGTTGTGCATGACTCTTTGCAACCCCATGGACTATACAGTCCATGGTGCTCTCCAGGCCAGAATACTGGAGTAGGTAGCCTTTTCCTTCTCCAGGGGATCTTCCCAACTCAGAAATCAAACCCAGGTCTTCTGCATTACAGGTGGATTCTTTACCAGCTAAGCCGCAAGAGAAGTCCAAGAATACTGGAGTGAGTAGCCTATCCGTTTCTCCAGCAGATCTTCCTGACCCAGGAGTCAACCTGGGGTCTCCTGCATTGCAAACCGATTCTTTACCAACAGAGCTATGAGGGAAGCCTCAATGTTGAGATTAGCCTCTGCAATTCTCTATAGGACAAAGGTTGTTACTAATAATTTTGTGCAGCAATTTTTTTAATTGTTAAATTGAAAAACTTTTTCTTAATATGACATTTATTATGAATATTTAGGTTTAAGAGCTTACAGGTAAATATAATTAGGTCTCCCACTCTGAGGACTTCCCAGATGGAAGGGTGGTAAAAAATCTGCCTGCCAATTCAGGAGACCCAAAAGAGTTGGGTTCAATCCCTGGGTCAGCAAAATCCCCTGGAGTGGGAAATCACTTCAGTAATTTTTCTTGGAAAATTCCATGGACAGAAGAGCCTGGTAGGTTACAGCACATGGGGTAGCAAAGAGTTGGACATGACTGAGTACGCACACACACACACACATACACACACACACACACACACACACACATGCACACATTCCCATTCTGAGAGTTTTCCATGCAGGAAATCTCTGTTACTCTTAAGAATACAATTCTCAATTTTGTTTCCTAAATTGTCAATATCCATAATTCATAGAAAGGCATGATTGTCCCAATTCAAGTTTATAACAGCATTTAATATTCCATTTTCTTCTTGCCTCAAAGGAAAAGAAATAACTTTACCTCTCAATTAGTCCCTAGTTTATCTGTGACTGTTTGAATATTTCAGCTTCATTATTCTCTAGAATACAAAGCTAAAAAGATAGATCAGAACTGAGCTAGGACTGCTTGTAGAAATGTTTTCTTACAACAAAAACCCTAATTGCATTTACTACAAAAATTCAGAGATGTAAGTATATGTAATTTATTGAAATATTCTTAACATTTTAACAGACAACAAGGTCCACAATCAGTTTCATTAAAAAAAAAAAAAAAAAATCTTCTCATAGTGCCAGAATGTGTGTGTGTGTGTGTATAAACACACAAATATATGCACATGTCTCACAGCAGTAATTTTAATTTACTTAAATGTTATACATAAAATGATTAAAGGTTTTATGCAAATTCTTCTACAAATAATATTTTATTATTTGAAGTTTAGGGCTTCTTTGTAAAAGAAGAAGAATGGTATACGATTACTCAAAGACCCCTTAATAGAAGATGGAATGAAAAATAGAAATGGAAAAAAAAAAAACCTTCATTTACAAAGAAAATATTATTTTTGGTTCTTCTCATTTTCAGTCATATATACAAAGACAAATATACATATAAACAAAAGTAGATTTTAGTAGCTTAAATGTTCCCAGTTCTTATAAAATGATTCAATATTTCTAAAAGTTATTACTTCCTTAAATAATTCTTTAAATATAGTCAGATATCTTTGCCTAAATGAGATACCCACTTCCCCCTACCTTTGGGTAATGATCTTTCCGAGAAAGCTATTCTGTTTGGATTATTGGATTTTGACAAAGTTGAAATAGATAACATATCAAGAACTATACTCTCAACAAATCTCTGTTTTACATTAATCCTTGAGGAGAAAGACACTCTAATATTTTTCTACCAGAGATTTAGGGATTTTGAGATGGACATGTGCACACACCTATATATAAAATTGATAAATAGAAAGGACCTAATGTATCACACAAGAAACTCTGCTCAATGTTATGTGGCAGCCTGGATCGAAAGGGGATTGGAGAGAATCAATACATGTATATGCATGTCTGAGTCCCTTTGCTATCCACCTGACATTAACACAACATTCTTAATCAGCTATACCCCAGTACAGAAGAAAAAAAAAAAGAGTTTTAAAAAATTAATTTTCTTTAACTAAAAAAAAAAAAATTCATTTTAGACAAGCATAGTTGAGAAGATTCATCTACTTTTTGTGGCACTCTGAATCAAGACACTGAAAATTCTAGAGTCATATTCAAGAAAGAATAACTTTCTATTTTACTCAGAAATAAGTTTGAATGCAGCTTGTGGCAGGTGTATATATTTACCCATCAAAGACAGCCTTCTTACCTCCTAAACACTGAGTGTAATTTACTTTCCCCCCCAAATATAAATTGTTTTTATTAATTGTTTAAAAAATGTAAGTACATGGATATCTACTGCAAAACAACATGCTTATTTTTTCCTCTTACATTTCATTAAAATGTCATAAGAATCTGTTTTTTTAATTTTTCAGGTGCCTAAGCTAAGCTTTATTTCACTGATAATAATATAGTATAAATTATAATTATTTAATTGAGCTATAAAATCAATATTTTAATGAAAGGATAATTTATAAATTAATTATCCCAAATCTCTTTTTCCTCATGGTTTATATCCACCCAAGAAATAGTCTCCATAAAAATATATCACATAAACATATTTCTTAGTCCATTCAGGGTGCTATGATACTATACCACAGACTATGTAGCTTATACACAACAGACAGTTTTCCCCACACTTCCAGAAACTGAACATTCCAAGATCAAGGCACCTACGTAATCATTTTCCATGAAGAGTCCTCTTCCAGTCTGTGCTTTCTCGCTGTGTCCTCACTTGGTGGAGAAAGTGAGGAATATCCACGGGGTCTCTTTTATAAGGACACAAATTCCATTCCTGAGGGCTCCACCCTCATCACCTAAGCACCACCTATAAGCCTCATCTTCTAATACCATAACATTAATTATTAAGAATTCAACATATGAACTTTGGGAAGAAAAAAGCATCACAATATAGCAACATGCAATTTATAAGCACTTTATATAAATTTTTCATTAAATCAAGGGAAAATGACTACACTGTCAAAACTCTTATACTGAATGTAACAATGAATAGTATTGCTTCTGAATAAAACCTATTTTTCTTATAGCCATTTTTAGAATTTTATCTACTTCAAATGGATGGAGTGACTGATGCATGGATGGGTGATGTGGCTTTAAAATGAAAGTACATGTATTACACTGAGACACATTCTCTGATTTATTTGTTTGTAGAAGCTTCATATCCAGTTTAAAGGGGAAAAACATCAATGTGGTAGGTATATTGCTATTAGTAACCTGATATAATAAACTTTTATGTAAAATATATTTCAAGAAAATGAATTTCAATGATGTAAGAAATTTTAGGACAGCCATCAGGATAATTTAAAAGTAATCATTTTGTCTTAAATGGTGAAATATTTTGTACTTGTGAGGCATTTTATCTTGGAAAAATATGGTACTTTATGAGGCACAAAACTGAATATATTTTTTAAAGCTATCAATGCATGGAAGCTTCTGTATGACTTTTAATTTATTAGTGATAACTAGACATTTTAAACTTTATTATTCAGTGGACATAGATGTTTACATATTTTTTAATTTCCCTTTGAAGGTATCTTTTTGATAAAAGCAAACCTACGTAAATTTTGAATTCAGTTCAGTTCAGTCGCTCAGTCGTGTCCGACTCTTTGTGACCCCATAAACCACAGCACGCCAGGCCTCCCTGCCCATCACCAACACCCAGAGCCCACCCAAACCCGTGTCCAGCGAGTTGGTGATACCATCCAATCATCTCATCCTCTGTTGTCCTCTTCTCCTCCTGCCCTCAATCTTTCCCACCATCAGGGTCTTTTCCAATGAGTCAGCTCTTCATATCAGGTGGCCAAAGTATTGGAGTTTCAGCTTCAACATCAGTCCTTCCAATGAATATTCAGGGCTGATTTCCTTTAGGATCATCAAATCTCTTGGGTCATACTCAGTATAAATAAAGTTTAATTTTCAGTCACTTAAAAAAATTATACTGTATTGCATTGCAGAAAAAGATCATGAAATTGACAAACCTTCTAGCAAACATTATATAATGCTGGAAAACACCTATTAATTCAGCCCATAATGACTGCATTGAAATTCATGTTGATGTATGGCAAAACCAATACAATATTGCAAAGTAATTAGCCTCCAATTAAAATAAATAAATTTAAATAAAAAATATCTTCAAAAACAAAAAGAAGTATTATATACCTTTCTTAGTCATGTCATTGACTACTTTGTCTATGATTAAAAATCATTGGCTTTCTATATTGTTTCTTTTACTGAGAATAAGATATTTAAACTATATTAGAGTATTTTTATTTCAAAAAAGATCAAGAGGAACTAATATAAGTGGCCAGTGATAAATAACTCAGAACATTTACCAAAAGAAAACTGATGCTATGTACAAGCATCTGACTCCATGAATAACCTAAAATAAAATCTTGATTTGTGTCACATAACGGCTTCATCACTAACACTTTTTGAGTGTTTTTACACACCAGTTCTCTCAAGTGTTGTACATATATTTGCAAATTATTTGTTCAAAATAATACCTATGAGGTAGATACTATTATAATCTCATTTTTATAGACCAGGAAACTGAAGTAGGAAGTAACAAAGTAATCTATCAAAGATAACAGTCACTAAATGTTGGAATGAGTATTCATATTGAATAGTCTGGGTTCTGAGTCTGGGCTGTTTATCCTTAAGTTTTCCTATCTGTTTCCAGCATATTACCAAGTAACTGTCAGACTGACAAACACAGTCTCTATTTCTAGAGAAAGATGGCTTAAAATGAGTAAATTTCCCCCAAACTCTTCAACAATATTTTATTTTCTTGCAACTTCTATCAACATTTGCTGCCTCACTCTTTCTTTTTAAAGGAAGCTTAAATGTCCTTCTTTATCTCAATCTGTTCCTGAAAAGTAACTCTAAATTCTCCAAAAGTAACTCCAGGCATTCTCTTCATTTTACCCCACAGAAAACAAAAAGTCCTGTAGAGCTTTTATCTTTCCAATATTTCAATTATCATTGGTCCAACATAATGAAAACAAGAAGGCATTTAAAAATTTATGTTATCATTGCAATCATTTGTCACCTTTGGAAGCAGATGAAAAAGCATTTAGAAGTGTCATAAGAAGATATTACTTCTGAAGAGATGAAAATGGTTCCAAACAGCCCAAGGTAGATTCAAAGCTCAATAAGGATAGATGAAGTCTGTTTCAGACACTTGGAATTATATTTTGCAACAAGGAGATCCAACCAGTCCATTCTGAAGGAGATTAGCCCTGGGATTTCTTTGGAGGGATGATGCTAAAGCTGAAACTCCAGTACTTTGGCCACCTCATGCGAAGAGTTGACTCATTGGAAAAGACTCTGATGCTGGGAGGGATTGGGGGCAGGAGGAGAAGGGGACGACAGAGGATGAGATGGTTGGATGGCAACACTGACTCGATGGACGTGAATCTGGGTGAACTCCGGGAGTTGGTGTTGGACAGGGAGGCCTGGCGTGCTGCGATTCATGGGGTGGCAAAGAGTCGGACATGACTGAGCGACTGAACTGAACAAGCAAAAAAGATTAGAATTTTGGACCTGCACTTAAATGTATCAGGGGGCACATTTTGTGAGTGAATTTGATTATTCAGAATAATCATAAAGCATCAGTTTAAGTGTAAAGATGCTGGCTTATGCGTAAAAATTACTTTCAATGCTGCAATACACTTGCTTTCCACGTAATCTCACAGTATGTTCAGTCACATTTAAGAAATTAAGAGATGAGAAATTTAGAGAAAAATAAAAAGAAGAACAATATTGCACACATGTAGCATAGGGAATGAAGTCAGGGCAGCTGTAGCCAATTTAAAGCTGATGACAGGCAGGACTGAGATTGGTCCTCTCAAGGACAAGCAGTGACACTACTCAAGGTGACTTAATATGAAGGACAGAGGAGACTCCAGCTGACTTTTGAGTTCTAGTTCTCTTTTTGGCACATACTACTGTGGAAGAATGTATTAATAATATTGAAATAAATTAAACTTGATAATGTTTCTTCTTCAGCATTGATATGGTCTTCTACTCAATAAAAATTTGGAAGATACTAGTATTTCAGTTCTTACTCTGCTTCTCATATATTAATTTCAAAACCTTTTGCCCATGCTCACATGATGCACATAATAATCAAAGAAATTAAACATGATTCATCAGTTCCACCCTAACTATATCCATTTATGTTCCGGATCAGTTCAGTTCAGTCACTCAGTCGTGTCCAACTCTTTGTGACCCCATGGACTGCAGCACGCCAGGCCTCCCTGTCCATCACCAACTCATGGAGTTTACTCAAACTCATGCCCATTGATTCAGTGATGCTATCCAACCATCTCATCTTCTGTTGTCCCCTTTCCCTCCTTCCTTCAATTTTTCCCAGCATCAGGGTCTATTCAAATGAGTCAGCTCTTCGCATCTGGTGGCCAAAGTACTGGAGTTTCAGCTTCAGCATCAGTCATTTCAATTAATATTCAGGACTGATTTCCTTTAGGATGGACTGGCTGGAATTCCTTGATGTCCAAACAACTCTCAAGAGTCTTCTCCAAAACAACAGTTCAAAAGCATCAATTCTTTGGCACTCAGCTTTCTTCATAGTCCAACTCTCCCATCCATACATGACTACTGGAAAAACCATAGCCTAGACTAGACAGAACTTTGTTGGCAAAGTAATGTCTATGCTTTTTTAATATGCTGTCTAAGTTGGTCACAACTTTTCTTCCAAGGAGCAAGCATCTTTTAACTTCATGGCTAAAGTTACCATCTGCAGGGATTTTGGAGCCTCCCAAAATAAATTATGTCAATGTTTCTACTGTTTCCCCATCTATTTCCCATGAACTGATGGGAACAAATGCCATGATCTTTGTTTTCTGAATGTTGAGCTTTAAGCCAACTTTTTCACTCTCCTCTTTCACTTTGGTCAAGAGACTCTTTAGTTCTTCACTTTCTGCCATAAGGGTGGTGTCATCTGCATATCTGAGGTTATTGATATTCCTCCCGGCAATTTCCAGTTTGTGCTCCATCCAGCCCAGTTTTTCTCATGATGTACTCTGCATATAAGTTAAATAAGCAGGGTGACAATATACAGCTTACGTACTATTTTTCCTTATTTGAACCAGTCTGTTGTTCCATGTTCAGTTCGATCTGTTGTTTCCTGACCTACATACAGATTTCTCAAGAGGCAGATCGGGTAGCCTGGTATTCCAATCTCTTTCAGAATTTTTCACACTTTATTGTGATCCACACAAAGGCTTTGGCATAGTCAATAAAGCAGAAATAGATGTTTTTCTGGAACTCTTTTGTTTTTTCAATGATGCAGCAGATGTTTGAAATTTGATCTCTGGTTCCTCTGCGTTTTCAAAAACCAGCTTGAACATCTGGAAGTTCACATTTCAACTACTGTTGAAGCCTGGCTTAAAGAATTTTGAGCATTACTTTACTAGCGTGTGAGATGAGTGCAATTGTGTGGTAGTTTGAGCTTTGTCTGGCATTGCCTTTCTTTGGGATTGGAGTGAAAACTGAACTTTTCCAGTCCTGTGGCCACTGCTGAGTTTTCCAAATTTGTTGGCATATTGAGTGTTGCACTTTCACAGCATCATCTTTTAGGATTTGAAATAGCTCAACTGGAATTCCATCACCTTCACCAGCTTTGTTTATAGTGATGCTTCCTAAGGCCCACTTGACTTCATATTCCAGGATGTCTGGCTCTAGGTGAGGGATCACACCATTGTAATTATCTTGGACATGAATATTTTTTGGTAAAGTCATTCTGTGTATTCTTGCTATCTCTTTTTAATATCTTCTGCTTCTGTTTGGCCCCTACCATTTATGTCCTTTATTGAGCCCATCTTTGCATGAAATATTCCCTTGGTTTCTCTAATTTTCATGAAGAGATCTCTATTCTTTCCCATTCTATTATTTTTTTAATTTAATTTTATTTTTAAACTTTACAATATTGTATTAGTTTTGCCAAATATCGAAATGAATCCGCCACAGGTATACCTGTGTTCCCCATCCTGAACCCTCCTCCCTCCTCCCTCCCCATACCCTCCCTCTGGGTCGTCCCAGTGCACCAGCCCCAGGCATCCAGTATCATGCATCGAACCTGGACTGGAGACTCGTTTCATACATGATATTATACATGTTTCAATGCCATTCTTCCAAATCTCCCCACCCTCTCCCTCTCCCACAGAGTCCATAAGACTGATCTATACATCAGTGTCTCTTTTGCTGTCTCGTACACAGGGTTATTGTTACCATCTTTCTAAATTCCATATATATGCATTAGTATTTTCCTGTATTTCTTTGCCCTGATCTCTGAGGAAGACTTTCTTATCTGTCCTTGCTATTCTTTTAACCCTGCATTCAAATGGGTATATCTTTTCTTTCCTCCTTTGTTTTTCACTTCTCTTCTTCTCATAGCTATTTGCAAGGCCTCCTCAGACAGCCATTATGCTTTTTGCATTTCTTTTTCTTGGGGATAGTCTTGATTCCTGTCTCCTGTAAAATGTCAGGAACCTCCATCCATAGTTCATCATGCACTCTGTCTATCAGATCTAGTCCCTTAAATCTATTTTACACTTCCACTGTATAATCATAAGGGATTTGATTTAGGTCCTACCTGAATGGTCTAGTGGTTTTCCCTACTTTCTTCAATTTAAGTCTAAATGTGGAAGTAAAGAGTTCAGGATCTGAGCCCCAGTCAGCTCCCAGTCTTATTTTTGCTCACTGTATAGAGCTTCTCCATCTTTGGCTGTAAAGAATATAATCAGTATGATTTCGGTATTGACCATCTGGAGATGTCCATGTGTAGAGTTTTTTTTGTGTTGTTGGAAGAGGGTGTTTGCTATGACCAGTGCATTCTCCTGGCTAAATGCTATTAGCCTTTGCCCTGCTTCATTCTCCTCCCCAAGGCCAAATTTCCTGGGATATGAAGTCAAGTGGGCCTTAGGAAGCATCTCTATGAACAAAGCTGGTGGAGGTGATGGAATTCCAGTTGAGGTCTTTCAAATCTTAACAGATTATGCTGTGAATGTGATGCACTCAATATGCCAGCAAATTTGGAAAACTCAGCAGTGGCCACAGGACTGGAAAAGGTCAGTTTTCATTCCAATCCCAAAGAAAAGCAATGCCAAAGAATGCTCAAACTACCACACAATTGCACTCATCTCACATGCTAGCAAAGTAATGCTCAAAATTATCCAAGTTAGGCTTCAACAGTATGTGAACCATGAACTTCCAGATGTTAAATCTGGATTGAGAAATGACAGAGAAACCAGAGATCAAATTGCCAACATCTGCTGAATTATCAAAAACTCAAGAAAGTTTCAGAGAATCATCTACTTTTGCTTTATTGACTGCACTAAAGCCTTTGACTGTGTGGATCACAACGAACTGTGGAAAATTTTGAAAAAGTTGGGAATACCAGACCACCTGACCTGTCTCCTGAGAAATCCCTATGCAGGTCAAGAAGCAACAGCTAGAACTGGACATGGAAAAAGAGACTGGTTTCAAATAGGAAAAGGAGTATGTCAAGGCTGAATATTGTCACCCTGCTTATTTAACTTATACAGTAGCAGCAGAGTACATCATGACATTATGAGAAACACTGGGCTGGAGGAAGCACAAGCTGGTATCAGGATTGCCAGGAGAAATATCAATAACATTAGATACGCAGATGACACCATCCTTATGGCAGAACGTGATGAAAAACTACAGAGATTCTTGATGAAGGTAAAAGAGAAGAGTGAAAGCGTTGGCTTAAAACTCAACACTCAGATAACCAGGATCATGGCATCTATTTCATCACTTTGTGGCAAATAGTTGGGAAAATGTGGCCCACTTTATTTTGGGGGGCTCCGAAATCACTGCAGATGGTGACTGCAGTCATGAAATCAAAAGACGCTTGCTCCCTGGAAGAAAAGCTATGACCAATCTAGAGAGCATATTAAAAAGCAGAGACATAACTTTGCCAACACAGGTAGATCTAGTCAAAGCTATGGTTTTTCCAGTAGTCGTATATGGATGTGAGAGCTGGAGTATAAAGTAAGCTGAGTGCCGAAATATCAATGCTTTTTAACTGTGATGTTGAATAAGACTCTTGCAAGTACCTTGGATTGCAAGATGATCAAACTGGTCCATCCTAAAGGAGTTCAGTCCTGGATATTCATTGGAAGGACTGAAGCTGAACTTGAAATTCCAATTATTTTGCCACCAGATGCAAAGAACTGACTCATCGGAAAATTCCCTGATTCTGGGAAAGACTGAGGGTGGGAGGAGAAGAGGCTGACAGAAGGTGAGATTGTTGGATGGCATCACCGACACAATGGTCCTGACTTTCTGTATGCTCTGCAAAGGTGATGGACAGGGAAGCCTGGTGTGCTGCATTCCATGGGGTCGCAAAGAGTTGGACATGACTGAGTGACTGATCTGAACTGAACTGCAAAAATTCTGGCAATCTAGAGATGTTTATACACAGAAATATTCATAGCTATGTGTACCTATATAGGTTGGTACATACAAACACACAGGCACACACAAACACACACACTCATACACGCAGACACACACAGACACACACACACACACACAATTTTCCCTCTGTAAGCAAAGATGGCCTAGAAGCAACTACACTTCAGCATACAGAAATACCTGCCCCTCAGATCATACCTTCTAATGTTGTTCTTAAATAAAATGATTCAGAAGTCCTTGGAGAAATAGATGAATTTTAGACTGTGGCAACACAGATACACAATGAACCTGGATTATTTTTGTAACATCAAAAAAAATTTTTTTTAATTATCAAAGTTAAACAAAAAGCCAGAAAGATAGGGATATGTCAAAGGGACAAAAAGTCAAGCAAAACTCCTGATGGCTGAAGCTGGCAAAGTTTGAAAAGCAAATAGAAATACAAAATAAATATGATTGTTTCTATAATTATATAACAGAATTATTGAATAAATAAACCAATGATATAAATAGACAAGTCTTGCATACAGAAAAATTCCAAATGATTTATGTAGATAATGTGCCCTCAAAGTGGTAGGACACAATTCCCCACCACCTCAGGGCCACTATACACTGTGAATTCCTTCTAAAAGTGTGTAAAGAGATTAAAGCAATAACTTTACAGGAGAGAAGCCTGAAAATTACTGTATCAAACAGGTGATAATCATGATCAACAAGGGTCAAAGTCATGATGATAGCATGTACCCTGGAAGCAACAAGAAAGACTCTACCTCTGGGGTCTTCCTCCCCAAAACTTATAATCCCAACCTAGTCCTGAGAACAAAAATCAGCAAAATCCTAAGTGAGAGATATTTTACAAATTGCTTGACTAGAACTATTCAAATCTCTCATGGATTAAGAAATAAGAAATGCACCAGCCCCAAGCAACAAGTATCATGCATTGAACTTGGACTGGCGATTCCAGAGGGATGGTATGGGGAGGGAGGAGAGAGGGGGGTTCGGGATGGGGAACACGTGTATACCTGTGGCGGATTCGTGTTGATGTATGGCAAAACCAATACAATATTGTAAAGTAATTAGCCTCCAGTTAAAATAAATAAATTTATATTTAAAAAAAAAGAGATAAGAAATGCCTAAGAAACTGCTACAGCAAGGAAGAACACAAGAAGACATGAAAAATAAGTGTAATGTAATATCCAAGATTGAATCCTGAGGCAGAAAAACATTATTTTAAAATTAAGGAAATCTAGATAAGATATATGCTTCAACCAAATATAATGTGTCTATATTGATTTATTAAGTGTGACAAACATAATATACTAAGATGGTAATAATGGTTTATATAAGAACTCTGTATTATTTTTATGTAATTATAATAATATTCTCTGATGCAGGGAGGGATTGGGGGCAGGAGGAGAAGGGGACGACAGAGGATGAGATGGCTGGATGGCATCACTGATTCGATGGACATGAGTCTGAGTGAACTCCAGGAGTTGGTGATGAACAGGGAGGCCTGGCGTGCTGCAATTCATGGGGTCGCAAAGAGTTGGACACGACTGAGCGACTGAACTGAACTGAATAATATTCTAAAATCAAAAGTTACTTAATAGACAGTTCTGAGGTACTTCTATTTATAGATTATGATGTCTTGCTTGAAGGAAAAGTAAACCAAACATTAAAAACACAATCATGAACTTCATCTTGAAGAGTGAAATAGCTGCCAACTAAAACAAAAACCTTTACAAAAAACATCCAGAGGATATTGGTATAAATGGATTTAAATAAGGGAGGTGATTATTCAAACCTCCTATGGTTTTCCCAAAATCTTGAGAAGTGGTTTTATGCTCAAGATATTGTTGCAGGAAATGGGACCCCTTCCAGGGCCTGAGCTCTTGTCGAACACTCGAAAATGAATTGTCCAAGGAGACACAGGAACTGACAAAGCAAGAGATCTTATTGGGAAAGCTTGCCTGGGTGGAGAGCAGTAGGTTAAGGGAACCCAGGAGAACAGCTCTGCCAGATGGCTTGCAATCTCAGGTTTTATGGTGATGGAATTAGTTTCCAGGTTGTCTTTAGCCAATCATTCTGACTCAGAGTCCTTCCTAGTGGTGTACCCCTTGTTCAGCCAAGATAGATGTGAGAGAGAAGGATTCTGGGAGGTGGTCAGGCATGTGGTATCTCCTTTTGACCTTTCTCAAATTCTTCTGGTTGGTAGTGGCTTGTTAGTTCCTTGTTCCTTACCAGGACCTCCTGTCATAAAACAACTTATGCAAATGGTTATTATAGTGTCTGGCCAGAGTGGGTGGTTTCATTCAGTGTGCTTCCCCTAACAATATTATTAAATAAAAGATTAATCCAATGATATTTGAGAAAGTGCAAGAGATGTGTGAAAAAGCAAGAGAAGTGGAGTATGATTTAAAATCTCACAAAAAGGCAAAAACCCAGACACAGATGTCTTACTAGATATTCTTACCAAACACTTAAAGAGTAACTATTACACATTTCCACTCTTTTCCAAAATTTTAGCCAGTGGGATTTATCTCAGAAATGAAAGATTGAGTAAACATTTGAATATCAATTAACATAATATACCAGACAAAGAACAACAACAAAAAAACACATTATCATCTCAATAAACACATGAAAAACATTTGGGAAAAATGAAGCACTCATTTGGAATAAAAACATT
The DNA here is from genome assembly GCF_029378745.1 of Bos indicus. Lineage (NCBI taxonomy): Eukaryota > Metazoa > Chordata > Mammalia > Artiodactyla > Bovidae > Bos > Bos indicus. The sequence goes on along the minus strand of NC_091768.1, from coordinate 5,780,587 downwards.
CAACACAAAAGGAATAAGAGGACATTTTCTTAAAAAGATAAAGAGCATCTGTATAAAACCTACACTAATATTTTGTGGCTTGATTGCATATGTGTTCTGTCCTTTCTGACTCTGTGATTCCAAACAGACTGAATGCTTTCTCTTTAAAGTCAGAAATAATTGATAAAACTATATGAAGTAACAAAGTAGAAATAAAAAAATGAGTGTGAAGACAGCTGGAATGAAGACAGACTATTATACAGACTCCACAGATATTTAAAGAAAAATAATTATACAGAGCCCAGAGACATTTAAAGAATAAGTGACAACTATGAAATGCTTTCTACAAATACATTTGAAAATTTAGGTGAAATTGACCTATTTCTGAAAGGGAAACCTACCAAAATAACTTGAAATATATAATACAAATAGTCTAATAAAGTAATTTAACTTGTATTGAAAACTTTCCAAAGAAGGAAACTCCATCCTCTGATGATTTTGGTGGCAAATTCTACCAGATATTTAAGAAAGAAATACTTGTAATTCCCCACAATTCTCAAAATAGAAAGCACTGGTTATGTTTAGAGTTTCACCAGTTTTACTAACATGGCACAAAAATTGGTTATGCATTTATTTATAACATGACATTCTTGAGTACATGCCAGAAACATTTGGCCAAGATGATTTTATGGTCCCTGAAATTATTGCTGAGTATTTGGGAATTTCTGCTTTACCTAGTTTACAATTATCTCAGATACTGATCACTGACTGTTTTGGAAATGACTATATAAAGCTTTCAACAATAACTATATGTAGTTTTATAACAGCCCATTCTTCAAGTGTACAGTCTTCATTCAAGGGGCTCTGTGTCTGTGATACGGACCTGGGAGAGATGCTACAACTATCTATGCTGGTAGTTAAATTAGATTTCTTTTCCAAAGAGATGAATAACTCATACTTTTCACAGTGCATAAACATTTTCTGATAGATTTGTGAACAGGTTGCCTGTTGATTTCTTTCTGAGGGGCTCCATAATTAATTAATCCTGTCCAAAGTTCACAGCATGTATGCAACTTGCTGAGTTCTTATTGGCAGCTAACTCCACTTCCTGATCTGTTAACCGTGGTCATATTTGAATGGATTAGATAAATGCACTATGTGAAATCTGGTGTCTCAGACTATTTCCATTTCCACTAACATCAGAGACTCTTTATAAAATCAACTCTTTTCTTCCACATTCTCAACTTGAGAAGAAAAAAAAAAAAAACAGCAAAGAATGGTTCTATTGTTTTTAAAATTATGGCATTTCACTACCAATTTACTCTTTGTGACATGGGAAAAGGGATATTTGAGGAGTTCAAAAGAGTGTTTCTTAGGACAGATGTAACTCAAAATTCCATTTGCTTGACACAACTGAGCGACTGAACTGAATTGAAGGTTTAATCATCAATTACTGTATTATTTGGCACAATGTAGCAGACATAGAGACTCCAGAGTTTAGTTTGAGGCCTCTGATAATCAGAGAATGTTACTCAGCTTTTTCTTGTTTTGTTTTTTCCTCTCTGAAAACCATATACTTCTCCAAACTCTGAGTGAGTATTTCACAGTCTTTTATAACACCTTAATATAATCATCAATTCCAAGCATTTTACATCTTTCTATTTTGTGCTGACTGCCTTTCAGGATCAATTTTAAGTAGTGTCATTTTTCCATTAGCAAATAATAGAAACAAGTTGCAGATAACAAAGTAATAATAATAATGATATATTAAAATGTCACTAAAAAATTCAGAAACCTGAAGGAGGCCCTGAATATCACTATTTTAAGTAAAAATGTAATTAAAGTAGCTTCTGGATTTCCATAATCAGGAAATTACTATTTAGGACATCATCTGGTCCACTTGATGTCTTCGGGGTTTCCTCAATTTCCACTGTGAACGCCCACATTTCTTATTTATTCCAACTTGCAATCATGTGTCAATATATCAATTGTGTGGGATCATTTATGATAATGTAGAATCAGCTGAAGGTAGTATGGTTCAATTCAGTCACCTGGACATTCTAGACAACCCCAGGCCCATTCAGGATCACTTATTGTCTTGGTCTTGGCACTTCTGTGTTTCAAAACAGGCATGTAGGAATGTCTGAATCTGTCACAAGCCCTATGCCAGCCTGTAGCATCAATCCATTTATCCAGATGAAGCCCTTTAGCAATTCTGCTTCATTCTCTCCACACAGTAGAATTGTCAGGGAAGTGGAGTGTCATGCATAGCTTCTTTTATAGTATGTTCTTACAAACAAGCTCAGGTCTTCATTAGTTTTTGTTTGTTTTTTTTTTTTAATTGTGATACTACATCCATGATTTACAATGATTATACCCAAGTCCAGTCATCTTAAAAATATCCTTTACTAGCTTTTCTAAGTTTTTCAAGGTTTTTACTTCTTCCCATGAAACACATCTTAACTCATATTTCCCTTTTTCTAAGCATGTCCTGATTATAGTAAAACTTTCTACCTGATTAGTATATAAAGGTGAAAAAGAATTCAAATTAAAGCAAGTGATGTAGATTGGCTCAAGATGTTGGAGTAGAAGGATGTGCACTCATCTTTTCTGCAGAAGAACTGAAATGACAACTAGCTATTGAACAAACATCAGCAGGAGGATGCTAGAACACACCAGAAAAGGTACCCCATGCCCAAAGATGAAAAAGAAGTCACAGTGAGACAGTAGGAGGGGTGCAGTTATACTACCTAATGATCAAGGGTTCAATCCAAGAAGAAGATATAGCAATTAAAAATATATATGCACCCAAAATAGGAACACCTCAATATGAAAGGCAGAAATTGATGTAACACTAAAATAGTAGGCTTCTTTATGTTTCATCAATGGACAGATCATCCAGAAATAATATTAGTAAGAAAACAGAGGCTTTAAATGACACTTTAGACCAGTTGGATTTAATTAATATTTATAGAGCATTCCATCCCAAAACAGAAGCCTATAGATTTTTCTAATGTGCATAGAGAACATTATCCAGGATTGACCACATGCTGGGCACAAGACAAGTCTTGGTAAATTTAAGAAAATTAAAATTATATCAAGCATCTTTTCTGATCATAATGCCATTAGATTTGAAATGAAATATAAGAAAAAGAAAGAGAAAAAAAAAAGCTATAGAAAACACGAACATATGGCAGCTAAACAATATGCTATGAAACAACCAATGGATCACTAAAGAAATCAAAGAAAAAATAATAATAATAACACTTAGAGGTAAATGAAAATGAAAGCACAACAATCCAAAATCTATGGGATGCAGGAAAAGGAGTTCTTCTTTTCAAATTTATTTATTTTCAGATCAGATCAGTCGCTCAGTCGTGTCCGACTCTTCGCGACCCCATGAATCGCAGCACGCCAGGTCTCCCTGTCCATCACCAACTCCCGGAGTTCACTCAGACTCACGTCCATCGAGTCAGTGATGCCATCCAGCCATCTCATCCTCTGTTGTCCCCTTCTCCTCCTGTCCCCAATCCCTCCCAGCATCAGAGACGTTTCCAATGAGTCAACTCTTCTCATGAGGCGGCTAAAGTACTGGAGTTTCAGCTTTAGCATCATTCCCTCCAAAGAAATTCCAGGGCTGATCTCCTTCAGAATGGACGGGTTGGATCTCCTTGCAGTCCAAAGGACTCTCAAGAGTCTTCTCCAACACCACAGTTCAAAAGCATCAATTCTTCGGCGCTCAGCCTTCTTCACAGTCCATCTCTCACATCCATACATGACCACAGGAAAAACCATAGACTTGACTAGACGGATCTTTGTTGGCAATGCTTTTGAATATGCTATCTATGTTGGTCATAACTTTCCTTCCAAGGAGTAAGCGTCTTTTAATTTCATGGCTGCAGTCACCATCTGCAGTGATTTTGGAGCCCAGAAAAATAAAGTCTGACATTGTTTCCACTGTTTCCCCATCTATTTCCCATGAAGTGATGGGACCAGATGCCATGATCTTCGTTTTCTGAATGTTGAGCTTTAAGCCAACTTTTTCACTCTCCACTTTCACTTTCATCACAGCCCAACTCTCACATCCATAAATGACCACGGGAAAAACCATATTGAAGGATAATTACTTCACAATATTGTGATGGTTTTTGCCATATGTCAGTATGAATTGGCCATAGGTATACACGTGTGTCCTCCATCCTGAACACTCCATCCTATCTAACCTCCCTCCCCACTGTATCCCTCTAGATTATCACAGAGCACTGGCTTTGGGTGCCTTGTGTCATACATCAAATTTGCACTGGTTATCTATTTTACATATGGTAATGTATACATTTCAAAGCTATTCTTTCAAATAATCCCATCCTGTCCTACCACTGAGTCCAAAAGTTTGTTCTTTACTTCTGTGTCTCCCTTGCTGCCCTGCAGGCAGGATCATCTGTACCATCTTTCTAGATTTCATTTATATGTTTAAATATATGGTATTTATCTTTCTCTTTCTGACTTACTTCACTCCTTACAATAGGTTCTTTCACCTCATTAGAACTGAATAAAATGCATCCATTTTTATAGCTGAGTAATACTCCATTGTATATGTATACCACAACTTCCTTATCCATTCATCTACCAATGGACATCAAGATTGCTTACATGTCCTAGCTGTTGTAAATAGCCTTGCAATGAACATTGGTGTACCTGTGTTTTTTTCATTTCTGGTTTCCTCAAGGTATATGCCCAGGAGTGGGATTTCTGAGTCATATGGTGCTTTTATTGTTGTTTTTTAAGGAAAATTCATACTGTTTTCCATAGTGGTTTTATTGGTTTGCATTTCCACTAATAGTATAAGAGGGTTCCCTTTTATCCACACCCTCTTCAGCATTCATTGTTTGTAGACATTTTGATGATGGCCATTAGGATAGTTGTGAGATGATACCTCATTGTGGTTGTGATTTACTTTTCTCTAATAATGAGCAATGTCTAGTATCTTTTCATGTGTTTGTTAGCCATCTGTATATCTTCTTTGCATAAATGTCTGTTTAGGTCTTGTTCCCACTTTTTGATTGGGTTGTTTGTTTTTCTGGTATTGAGTTGCAAGAGTTACTTGTATACTTTGGAGAATTAATTTTTTTGTCAGTTGTTTCACTTGCTATTTTTTTCTATAATTCTGAAGGCTGTCTTTTCATCTTGCATATATTTTTCCTCATTATGCAAAAGTATTTAAGTTTAATTAGGTCCCATTTATTTTTGCTTTTAGAAGGTAAATTTTAAAATTTTAGGTAAATTTCTCCCTAAGTATTTTATTCCTTTTGTTGCAGTAATGAATGTGATTGTTTCCTAAATTTCTCATTTTGCTTTTTCATTGTTAGTATATAGTAATATAAAGGGTTTCTGTATATTAACTTTATATCCTACAAATTTACTATTAGCTCTAGTAATTTTCTAATGACATCTTTAGGGTTTTCTATGTAGAGAATCATGTAATCTGCAAGCAGTGACAGTTTTCCTCTTATTTTCTGGTTTGGATTCCTCTTATTTCTTTTTCTTCTCTGATTGCTGTGGTTAGGACTTCCAAAACTATATTGAATAGAAGTGGTGAGAGTGGGCACACTTCTCTTAAAAATGGTTTCAATTTTTGCCTCTTGAGGATAATATTTGCTGAGGGTGTGTTATACATGTTTTTTTTTTTTTTTTAATGATGGTGAGGTATGTTCCTTCTGTTCCTATTTCCAGAGAGATTTTATCATAAGTGGGTGTTGATTTTTTTCAGAGCTTTCTCTGAATCTGTTGAAATATTCAGATGATTTTTATCTTTCAATTTGTTAATATGGTATATCACACTGATAAGTTGTGTATATTTAAGAATTGTTGCATCACTGGAATAAAGTCCACTTAGCCATGATATATAATCTTTTTAACATGCTGTTGGATTCCGTTTGCTAGAATTTTGCTCAGGAATTTTGCATCTATGTTCATTAGTGCTATTGGCTTGTAAGTTTCTTTCTTTCTTTCTTTCTTTCTTTCTTTTTTGTGTGGCATGTGTTCTTGGTTTTGGCATCAGGGTGATGATGGCCTCATGGAATGAATGTGAGAGTTTTCCTTCCTCTGTGATTTTCTGGAAGAGTATGAGCAGGATACATGTTAACTCTTTCCTAAATTTTTGGTAGAATCCACCTGTGAATCCATCTGGACCTGGGCTTTTGTTTCTTGGAAGGCTTTGCATTACAGTTACATTTTCTATGCTTGTGATTGGTCTGCTCATGTTTTCTATTTCTTTCTGCTTCAGTTTTGGAAAGTAGTAACTTTTCTAAGACTTTGTACATTTCTTCCAAATTGTCAATTTTAATGGCATATAGCGGTTCATACTAGTCTCTTAGGATCTTTTGTATTTCTGTGTTGCTTGTTGTGACTTCTCCTTTTTCACTTTTAATTTTATTGATTTGAGGCATCTCTCTTTCTTTGAAGAGTGTGGCTAACAGTTTGTCTATTTTGTTTATCTTCTCAAAGAACCAGCTGTTCGTTTTATTGATTTTTGCTATAGTCTCCTTCATTTCTCATGCTTATTTCTGCTCTGAACTTTATGATTTCTTTCCTGCTACTAACTTGGGCGGGGGGTGGGGGGTGGGTTGTTCTTGTTTTTATAGTAGATTTATGCATAAGGTTAGGCTGTTCATTTGATGTTTCTCTTGTTTCTAGGACTTCCCTGGTGGCTCAGACAGTAAAGCAGCTTGCTTACAATGCAGGAGACCTGGGTTTGATCCCTGGGATGGGAAGATCCTCTGGAGAAGGAAATGTCAACCCACTCCAGTACTCTTGCCTAGAAAATCCCAAGGACAGAGGAGCATGGTGGGCTACAGTACACAGGGTTGCAAAGAGTTGGACACGACTGAGTGACTTCACTCACTTTCACTTGTTTCTTGAGGTAGGCTTGTATTACTAAGAAATTCCCCCAGCACTGCTTTTACTGAATAATTGGATTGTTATATTTTCACAGTCATGTGTTTCATGGATACTTTAGTTTGTTTTTAAAATTTTTTTCAGTAATCTTTTGTTATTCAGAACTCTGTTGTTTAGCCTCCATGTGTTCGTGTTTTTAAATGTTTTCCTATAATTGATACCTAATCTTACAGGATTGTTACCAGAACTATTGTTTGAAATTATTTCATTAAAAAAAAAAATTTACCATGGCTTCATTTGTGACCCAAGATATGATCTATCCTGTAGAATGTTCCATGAGCACTTAAGGAAATGGTGGAATCCATTGTTTTGGGGTGAAATGCCCTACTTGTAGGTAACAACTAAAGCCCAGCTGTTCTAATGTAAAATTTAAAGCTTATATTTCCTGATTAATTTTCTGTCTAGATGAACTGTTCATTAGTGTGGGTGTGGTATTAAGGTCCCCCTACTATTTTTGTGTTATTGTTGAATTTCCATTTAATTGTTGTAGCATTTGCCTTATATATTGGGGTGCTCCTGATTTGGATTCATATATGTTAAAAGTTGTTTTATCTTCTTCATAAATTGATCCCTTGATCATTATGCAGTGACCTTTTTTGTCTCTTATAATGGTCTTTATTTTAACATCTATTTTATCTAATACGCTTGCTACTCCCACATTCTTTTGGTCTCCATTGGCATGGTATATATTTTCCAGCCCTTCACTTTCAGTCTGTATGTGTTCCTAGGTTGGAGGAAGGACTCTTCTAAACAGCATATTTTGAGGTCTTTTTTTCTATCCATTAAGCAAGATTAGTCTTTTGGTTGGAATATTTGACCCATTCACATTTAATGTAATTATTGATAAGTATTATAGCTTACAGTCAATGAATGGTGAAGAGTGCCACCGGATTTGTAGTCCCTGAAGGAGAATATTTAACCCTGGGACCAAAGACAGTCTCAGTCACTCAATTTCCAGCAGTCTTGATTCCAGCTTGTGCTTCATCCAGCCCAGCATTTTTCATAATGTACTCTAAATATAAATTAAATAAGCAAGGTGACTATATACAGACTTGATGTACTTCTTTCCCATTTTGGAACCAGTCTGTTGTTCCAGTTCTAATTCTTGCTTCCTGACCTGGATACAGATTTCTTAAGATGCAGGTCAGGTGGCCTGATACTCCCATCTCTTTCAGAATTTTCCACTGTTTGTTGTGATCCACACAGTCAAAGTTTTTGGCATAATTAATAAAGCAGAAGTAGATATTTTCTGGAACTCTCTTGCTTTTTCAATGATTCAAAGGATGTTGGCAATTTGATTTCTGGTTCCTCTGCTTTTTCTAAATCCATCTTGAACATCTCGAAGTTCATGGTTCATATACTGTTGAAGCCTGGCTTGGAGAATTTTGAGCATTACTCTCCTAGTGTGTGAGATGAGTTCAATTGTGTGGTAGTTGGAACATTCTTTGGCATTACCTTTCTTTGGGATTGTAATGAAAATTGAATATTACAGTCCTGTGGCCACTGCTGAGTTTTCCAAATTTGTTGGCATATTGAGTACAGCACTTTCACAGGATTATCTTTTAGGATTTGAATTATCTCAACTGGAATTCCATCACCTTCACTAGCTTTGATTATAGTGATGCTTCCTATGGCCCACTTGACTTGGCATTCCAGGATGTCTGGCTCTAGGTGAATGATCATACTGTTATGATCATCTGGTTGTGAAGATCTTTTTAGTATAGTTCTTTTGTGTATTCTTGCCACCTCTTCTTATTATCTTCTGCTTCTGTTAGGTACATACCATTTCTGTCCTTTATTGAGCCCATCTTTGCATGACGTGTTCTCCTGTATCTCTAATTTTCTTGAAGAGATCTCTAGTCTTCCTCATTCTATTGCTTTCCTCTGTTTCTTTGCATTAATCACTGAGGAAGGCTTTCTTATCTCTCCTTTCTATTCTTTGAAACTCTGCATTCAAATGGGTATATCTTTCATTTTCTCCTTTACCTTTGCCTTTTCTCCTTCTTTTCACAGTGATTTGTATGGCCCCCTCAGACAACCACCTTGCCTTTTTCCATTGCTTTTTCTTGGAGATGGTCTTGATCCCTGCCTCCTGTACCATCTCAGGAACCTCTGTCCATAGTTTTTCAGGCACTCTGACTATCAGATCTAATTCCTTGAATCTATTTGTCACTTTCACTGTATAGTTGTAAGGTATTTGATGTAGGTCATACCTGAATTGTTTGGCGATTTCCCCTACTTTCTTCATTTTAAGTATGAATGTGGCATAAGGAGTTCATGATCTGAGCCACAGTCAACTCTCAGTCTTGTTTTTACTGACTGTATAAATCTTCTCCATCTTTGGCTGCAAAGAATCTAATCAATCTGATTTCGGTATTGACCATCTGGTGATGTTCATGTGTAGAGTCTTCTCTTGTGTTGTTGGAAGAGGGTGTTTGCTATGACCAGTGTGTTCTCTTAGCAAAACTCTACTAGCTTTACCCTGCTTCATTCTGTACACCAAGGCCAAATTTGCCTGTTACTCCAGGTATTTCTTGACTTCTTATTTTTGCATTCCAGTCCCGTATAATGAAAAGGACATCTTTTTTGGGTGTTAGTTCTAGAAGGTCTTGTAGGTCTTCCTAGAACTGTGCAAATTCAGCTTCTTCAGTGTTGCTCATTGCTGATTGACTATTCTTTATTTCTTGTAGGCCCTTGTTAAATATTTCTTGCATCTTCTCTTTCTTCATCTCCAGGTTATATGTCTGTGTCTCTATGATGTTTTAAAGTATTTGCATCATTTTTACTATTATTATTTTTAATTCCTTTTAAAGTAAACTTCCCATCTTTTCTTCTTTTCTTTGGCTTAGTGGGTTTTTATAATGTTATTTCACCTGCTGAATATTTCTCTGCCTTTTCATTTTGTTTAGTTTTCTCTGGGGTCTCTTTTCTTCAGGCTGAAGGGTCATAGTTCCTCTTATTTGTAGTTTGCTCCCTGTGGGTGGAATTGGACCACTTGTAAATGTTTCCTGGTTGGAGAATTTGTCCCTGTGTTCTAGTATATGGAGTTGTATCTCATCTTTCTGGAGGGTAGTACAGTGTCTAGTAGTGAGGTTGGCATGTCTATGGCTATGGTATGTATTGGGCACCCTGTCAGTTAATGTGCAGGGCTGCATTCCTCTCTTGGTGGCAAATTGGTGTGGGGTATATTGCACTGTAGCTTGCTGGCTCTTTGATGGAGTTTGGCCTCAGTGTATGTATGAAGGCTTTTGAGTGGGCTTCTTCTAATATTCCCTGAGGTCAGGAGTTCTCTAATGGCCCAAACTCCTAGAATTGAGAGCCTCTGGGTTTCAGTCCTGACATATTACAGTAGCACTCCAAGGATTTTGCTTTCCCTTTTTGGGCATCTGGGGTACTCTGCCAGCATTCAGAAGTTGTTCTATGGGAATTGCTCCATATACAGATGATCTTTTGATGTATTTGTGGGGGAAATGTGGTCTCCCCATCCTATTCCTCTGCCATTTTATGATGTGCCACAAAGGCATTTCTAATAGGAAGGTTTATAACAATACAATCTTACCTCAAAAACAAAGAAAAATCTCAAATATACAACCTAACATTATACCTAAAAAAATAGAGAAAGAAAAACAAACAAAACCTAAAGTTAATGGAAGGAATGAAATCATAAAGATCAGAACAGAAACAAAAGATATAGAGGCAAGGAAAACAGTTGCAAAGATAATGAAACTGAAAGCTTGTGCTTGAAAAGATAAACAAAACTGATGAACCTTTAGTCAGACTCATCAAGAAAACAAAAGGGAAAGGACTCAAATAATTAAAATTAGAAATGAGAAAGAATAAGTTATAGTTGACTCCATAGAAATATAAAGAATCATAATAGACTACTCTGTGCAACTGTATGCCAATAAAGTGGACAACCTGGAAAAAGTGGACAAATTATTAGAAATGAACAGTCCTCCGATACTGAAAAAGGAAGAAATAGAAAATATGAATGGACCAATCACAAGCACTGAAACTAAAACTGGGATTAACAAACACCCAACAAACAAGAGCCCCGGACCTGACGACTTCACAGTTGATTTGAGAAGAGGTAACACTTACACTTTTGAAACTATTAGAAAAAAAATTACGAGGAAAGAAAACTTGCAAACTCATTTTATGAGGCCACTATCACTCTGATACCAAAACCAGATGAAGACACCACATAAAAGAAAATTATAAATCAGTATCACTAATGAATATAGGTGCAAACATCATCAACAAAATACTACCAGTCTGAACTCAACAATACATTAAAAAGATCATACAGCATACCAAGTATGCCTCATTCCAGGGATGCAAGAATTTTAAATATCCACAAATTAATCAATGTGATATGCCACATCAACAAACTGAAGGAAAAACAAACAAACAAACAGATATGATTATCTCAGTAGATGCAGAAAAAGTTTTGACAAAATTCAGCATCCAGTATGATAAATGCTCTCCAGAACATGGACATAGAGGGAACATACCTCAATATAATAAAGTCCACATATGATAAGCCTACAGCTAACATCATACTCAGTTATTAAAAACTGAAAACATTTCCACTAAGATTAGGAGCAAGACAAGGATGTTCACCCTCACCACTTTTATTCAACATAGATTTGAATATCTTAGCTACAGCAATCATAGAAGAAAAAGAAGTAAAGGGAACCAAAATTGGAAAAGAAGAATTTAAACTGTCACTGTTTACTGATGACATGATTCTATGCATAGAAGACCCTGAAGATGCTACCACAGACCTACTAGAACTCATCAATTAATTTGGTAAAATTGCAGGTTATGAAATTAACACACAGAAATATGTTGCACTTCTACATACTAACAATGAGAGATAATAAAGATAAATTCAAGACATAATTCCATTTATCATCACATCAAAAGAATAAAATACCTAGGAATAAAACTACCTAAGGCTACATAAGACCTGTACTCTGAAAACTATAAGATGCTGATTAAAAAAAAAAAAAAATGAAGAAAACACAGAGTGAAATATATACCATGTTCATAGATTAGAAGAATCAATAGTTAAAATGGCTATACCACTGAAGGCAATCTATAGATTCAACACAATCCCTATAAAAATACCAATGGCATTTTTCATAAAACATGATCAAAGTATCTCAAAATTTGTGTGGAGACAAAAAAGACCCCAAATAACAAAAGAAATCTTGAGAAGGAAAAACAGAGCAGGATGAATCAGTCTCCCTGACTTCAGACAATACTACAAAGCTACAATTATAAAAATACTATGGTACTGGCACAAAAATAGAAATATAGATCCATGAATCAGAACAGAAAACCCTGAAATAAACCCATGCATCTATGGTCAATTAATCTGTGACAAAGGAGGCAAGACTACAAAATGTAGAAAAGACAGTCTCTTTAAAAGATGGTACTGAACAGAAATATAGACCAATGAAATAGGATATAAGCCCAGAGATAAACCCACAAACCCTCTGGGCACCTTATTTTTGACAAAGGAGGCAAGAATATACACTGGGGAAAGATAATCTCTTTAAGAAACATACATATAAAAGGATGAGATTAGAACACTTCCTAACAAGATCGGCTCAGTTCAGTCGCTCAATTATGTCCGACTCTTTGTGACCCCATGAATCACAACACGCCAGGCCTCCCTGTCCATCATCAACTCCTGGAGTTCCCACAAACTCATGTCCATTGAGTCGGTGATACCATCTAGCCATCTCATCCTCTGTCGTCCCCTTCTCCTCCTGCCCCCAATCCCTCCCAGCATCAGAGTCTTTTCCAATGAGTCAACTCTTTGCATGAGATGGCCAAAGTACTAGAGTTTCAGCTTCAGCATCTTTGCTTCCAAAGAAACCCAGGGCTGATCTCTTCTAGAATGGACTGGTTGGATCTCCCTGCAGTCCAAGGGACTCTCAAGAGTCTTCTCTAACACCACAGTTCAAAAGCATCAATTCTTATGTGCTCAGCTTTCTTTGTAGTCCAACTCTCACACCCACACATGACCACTGGAAAAACCATAGCCTTGACTAGATGGACCTTTGTTGGCAACGTAATGTATTTGCCTTTTAATATGCTATCTAGGTTGGTCATAACTTTCCTTCCAAGGAGTAAGCGTCTTTTAATTTCATGGCTGCAGTCACCATCTGCAGTGATTTTGGGAGCCCAGAAAAATAAAGTAAGCCACTGTTTCCACTGTTTCCCCATCTATTTCCCATGAAGAGATGGGACCAGATGCCATGATCTTGGTTTTCTGAATGTTGAGCTTTAAGCCAACTTTTTCACTCTCCTCTTTCACTTTTATCAAGAGGTTCTTTAGTTCTTTTTCACTTTCTCCCATAAGGGTGGTGTCATCTGCATATCTGAGGTTATTGATATTTCTCCCGGCAATCTTGATTCCAGCTTGGGCTTCTTCCAGCCCAGTGTTTCTTATGACGTACTCTGCATATAAGTTAAATAAGCAGGGTGACAATATACAGCCTTGACGTACTCCTTTTCCTATTTGGAACCAGTCTGTTGTTCCATGTCCAGTTCTAACTGTTGCTTCCTGACCCGCATATAGATTTTTCAAGAAGCAGGTCAAGTGGTCTGGTATGCCCACCTCTTTCAGAATTTTCCACAGTTTACTGTGATCCACATAGTAAAAGCCTTTGGCATAGTCAATAAAGCAGAAATTGATGCTTTTCTGGAACTCTCTTGCTTTCTCGATGATCCAGCAGGTATTGCAATTTGATCTCTGGTTCTTCTGCCTTTTCTAAAACTAGCTTGAACATCTGGAAGTTCATGGTTCATGTATTGCTTAAGCTTGGATTGGAGAATTTTAAGCACTACTTTACTAGCATGTGAGATGAGTCCACTTGTGTGGTAGTTTGGGCATTCCTTGGCATTGCCTTTCTTCGGGGTTGGAATGAAAAATGACCTTTTCATGTCGTATGGCCACTGCTGAGTTTTCCAAATTTGCTGGCATATCGAGTGCAGCACTTTCACAGCATTGCCTTCTAGGATTTGAAATAGCTCAACTGGAATTTCATCACCTCCACTAGCTCTGTTCATATGATGCTTCCCAAGGCTGTCTGACATCACATTCCAGGATGTCTGGCTCTAGGTGAGTGATCACACCTTCATGATTATCTGGGTTGTGAAGATCTTTTTTGTATAGTTCTTCTGTGTATTCTTGCCACCTCTTTTTAATATCTTCTGCTTCTGTTAGGTCCATTCTATTTCTGTCCTTTATTGAGCCCATCTTTGCATGAAATTTCACTTGATATCTCTAATTTCCTTGAAGAGAACTCTAGTCTTTCCCATTCTATTGTTTTCCTCTATTTCTTTGCATTGATCACTGAGGAAAGCTTTCTTATCTGTCCTTGCTATTCTTTGGAACTCTGCATTCAAATGGGTTTATCTTTCCTTTTCTCCTTTGCACTTCCCTTCTTTTCACAGCTATTTGTAAGGCCTCCTCAAACATCCATTTTACTTTTTTGCATTTCTTTTTCTTGGGGATGGTCTTGATTCCTGTCTCCTGTACAATGTCATGAAACTCCATCCATAGTTCATCAGGCAGTCTGTCTATCAGATTTAGTCCCTTAAATCTATTTCTCACTTCCACTGTATAATCTTAAGGGATTTGATTTAGGTCCTACCTGAATGGTCTAGTGGTTTTCCCTAATTTCTTCAATTTAACTCTGAATTTGGCAATAAGAATTTCATGACCGAGCCACAGTCAGCTCCTGGTCTTGTTTTTGATGACTGTACGAGCTTTTCCATCTTTGGCTGCAAAGAATATAATCAATCTGATTTCGGTGTTGACCATCAGGTGATGTCCATGTCTAGAGTCTTCTCTTCTGTTGTTGGAAGAGGGTGTTTGCTATGACCAGTGCATTCTCTTGACAGAACTCTATTAGCCTTTGCCCTGTTTCATTCTGTACTCCAAGGCCAAAACTGAAGAACTAACACACATATGCCTGTACATTTTTTCCTCCTTTCCCAACAATCCAATGAAGAAGCTATTTTTGTTTTCCTAACATAACACCTGCTGAAGGACTGATGCTGAAGCTGAAGCCCTGATACTTTGACCACCTGATGTGAAGAGTCCACTCACTGGAAAAGAACCTGGTGCTTGGAATGATTGAGGGAAAGAAGAGAAGGGGACGACAGAGAATGTCTTTCTTCAAGTCACCTCCACTTAAGACTTAGAACTGATAATGGCTTAACAAACCTGTATGTTTTACTCATACATTGTTCTCCTAATCTATGTTAATGAAACTATATATTTACTTGGAAACCCACCTTTCTTCGAGATTCATGTCAATGAACCTTTTATGGCCCTGTATGACTCACCTGGTGAAAATGTTATCTCAAAATGCATGTTGTGGGTGAGGGGCCTGTTGCCACTCTGAGTTCTAATACTTCTCCTTTCTCTAATTAACAGTGTGCTGATAGGTATATAACATACTGCTAAAGGCTAGCAGGGGAACACTCTTTCTGCCCCCTTCTGATGCCTATGTCAGAAGCTTTCCCTATCTCTTTTATACTTTAATAAAACTTTATTAAACAAAAACTGAGTGATCAAGCCTTGTCACCAGCCCAGGATTGAATTCCTCTCTTCCAGAGGCCAATAATCCCAGTGTCTTTTGTGATTCAGCAACAATCTTTCAGCAGGGAAGCTTGCTGTGCCGCAGTCCATGGAGTCACAAAGAGTCAGACATGACTGAGTAACTGAACAACAACAACATAACACAGGAAGTAGAGTCTTGATGAGGTTAAGTAAGTTATACAAAGTCACACAGCTAGGAAGTGCTAGAAGGTGAAATTAATTGTGGGTAATCTGCCTCCAGGTTATGTATGACCCTTAACCAATATGCTACACAGTCTCATAAATAAAAACATTTCCTTGAGAAAAAGAATTTTTGTCTTCATGATCCTTGAGAAAAGATAATATTAATTGGGACATTTTGACTTTGATAAGGATACACATGTAAACTCTTAGCTGTGACATATCTTCTGACAGATCCTTGCATCAGTTTTGAGAAATTATGTGTATCATACTGTGCATCTGAATTAAATAAAATGTATATTTTATTGGCATTTTCAAAGTGGTACTGCTTTAAAAACTCTATTGCAAATTGTGAAGCCAGAAATCAATGATGTATTAAGATTGTTATTGCAGGCAATGTTACAAGCTCTTAGAAAGGACCAACACTATTCTTAGTAGATAAATTATGCAAGCCTGGTCATGTACATCTGCTGACTTGCCAGATAGCTAATTGAAATGTATTAAAACCATTTTGCTGTTTAAAGGCACATTTTGTGATTTAATAAAGCGTCATTCATTGAGTTTAAATTATACTTGTTTTGATCTTCCACACAAAAATCACTAAAGGACCAGATTTTGCATATAAATGCAGCTGTAAAAAATGGGGATATTTCCTTTTGACCTTAGTTTAAATCCAATGCAATTTATTTTGACTCACATTATAGAAGACCAAAAGTGGCCTACCTAGTACATTAATTTTGACACTTTACTAGGACTTATATTTTTATATTTATGCATGCAACTATGTTTAATCTGACAAAAGTTCTCATAATAACATTACCTAACATTTAGTGAGTGTTAATATGTATCAGGCAATTTTAATTTATTAATATATATATATGTAAAATTATTTAATAATCAAAACAAACTTTTGTACTATCTATAATGTTTTCTTTATTTTTCAGATGAAATGAAAATACTTTTAAGTGCAATATTCAAGATGACTAGCATAGGCATCCTGACTGCAGAGCTCTCAGTATTTTCAATAGAAATCATCTTTATTTTCTCAGGAAATAACAAAATGAAGTAGATTTTGTATCCCCAATGAAAAATCACTAGCATTATTTTTATATATATTTGAAAAGACTGCTTATTCTAATCATATTCCATTAATGATAGTTTTACTAAATCCAGAAAAATAAAATCTATGCAGTTCACTTCTTATCTGAGGACTAGGTGTGTTGTGAATCAGGACAGGTGTATTTAGTTTGACTCATAGTCATGGTCATACAATGAATCAAGGATGTTTTCACAAAACCATGTTATAGAAGGCAAAGAGTATTTAAACTTTAACAATATTGTAGAATATTAAAATCAGAGCCAAATTAGTTCAAACTTTGAAACATCCCCCTTTTTCCACTTCTTCACCAAATTTCAGAAAAGTTTTTTTTGTTGTTGTTATTGTTAAAATACAAGAATGAATTATTTTGCTCATGAAATAGAATCTATATGCAATAGAGAAGAGCAAACCTGACTCTATGTTCCATCTGTTTCTTTAGCTCCAACCCTTTTGCTCTTTTCCCTGTGCTTAGCCATGATGACTCTGAGCCTTTGTAAAATAAATGTTACCTATAGCCTCAAATTGGAGAAGGCAATGGCACCCCACTCCAGTACTCTTGCCTGGAAAATCCCATGGATGGAGGAGCCTGGTGGGCTACAATCCATGGCGTCATGAAGAGTCGGACACGACTGAGCAACTTCACTTTCACTTTTCACTTTCATGCATTGGACAAGGAAAGGCAACCCACTCCAGCATTCTTGCCTTGAGAATCCGAGGGACAGGGGAGCCTGGTGGGCTGCCGTCTATGGGGGTCACACAGAGTCGGACACGACTGAAGCGACTTAGCAGCAGCAGCAGCATAGCCTGAAATATGCACAATAACCTCTTCTAAGGACTCTGAACTTTATAAGTGTACAGTTTTCAATTTATACAGAGATAAAAAGTTATAGAGCAGAAAATAACAATTTGTTTTGTTGGAGGCTCATAAGAATACTGTGACTAGACCTACATGGACAGCTGCAAGAGCAAGATATTCCTGCACCAAGAAATTTGCAACAACCAGCCACTCTCCCTCGCCTTTTAGTGTAGAAGAAAGCTGGATTCTAATTTGAGTAAGATGGTTCTTTGGGACACTAGTTTGCCATCTTCTGGATCTGTTGGCTTTCTGAATAAAGTTACTATTCCTTGCCCCAATGGCACATTTATCAGTTTATTGGCCTGTTGTGCTGCAAGCAGTGCAAATTTGGACTTGATAACATGTATACAGCCATGCTTTCAATATTATTTTTAATATAATTTTACATTACACAATCTACTCTTAAAATGTGAAGCAAAATTATAACTACTACTAAATAAGACTTCTTTAATTCTGCAGGTTTTATTCTGACCAATACAGAATTATGAAGGAAGCAATTACTTTATTTTTTTTTTTAATGCGATAAATGAAGTGAGTAAAGTGTATATGTCCAACTTCAGCCAGATGTTACATTTCCTCATAATCTTCTGGAAAGGGAATTTGTATCTATTTGTCTGCCACATATTTTTGAGTTGTGGGCTCTATTTTTTGTGTTTTGAAAATGTAGCTAATATATCTTATCAAACTCTAAGTTTAAAATCTGATAGAAAAAAAAATCCATTATTTTGTTTTGTAGGCACACATGCGCCTGATCATGCATGCCTACACACACACACATACACAGACACATTCACACTCCTTCCTATGGAGAATCAACAAGGCAAGAAGAAAAATGTGGCTTGATTTATAATTTTTTCTTTCCAATATTTGACACCTGTAGAAACTGACTGCAGAAACCTCATGTCCACAGCATTATGATCCTAAAGAACAGTGAGGAAATGAGATACTCTAATAAGCAGATATTTTAGCAGTGAAACTGTCTGTCAAATTTGCCCAAGAAGAGACATAGTTACAAAGATTTATTCAAAAGCAGTTGCTAGTGTCTTGACTTTGTAATGAAGCACTTGGAAGGAACAGATGGAAAGATTATTAATAGGATACATGTAAAATTATGAGAATGCTCACCCAAGTAGCAGAAGAGATTTTCAATAATCAGATGGACAAGAAAATTGCTATGATGATGTCTGTCAGACCCTTTACCTAGTTACCCCCAAATTGCTCAAAGATCTCAAGAAAGATGAAATTTATCTATGAACTTGGATACATGGGCTTCCTTTCACCAAAACTGATTCTACAATTGTTAATGACCATTCTACCTCTTACTATTCTACAAAGATCAAAGTGAAGGACTCAGTATAAAACATTTCCCACAAGAATTGGTCCATCATCTAGAAGCAGATTTATTACATTAGATATACAACTCTATTGAACTTATTTATTAGTTCTAGACACTTTCTTGACTATTATTTGTGAAAATCTGTAAATAGTATTGGCATTTATAAATAGAGATACTTTTACTTCTCCATTTAAAATTTATATATCTTTTATTTTTTATTCTTCTCTAATAAGTCTGGCTGGAACTTCTGGTACAATGTTGAATAGTAGTGCTAAAAGTGGACACCTTTATCTTATTCCTTTCTTTAGTAGAAAAAATTTAGTTTCCTCTTGAGTATGCTGTTAGCTGTGAAATTTTCTAAATGCTATTTATTATGTCCATGAATTTTCATTATTTTTCTAGTTTCATGAGTAGCATTATCATAAAAAAGTGTTTGCACCTATTACATACGTCTTTGGCCTTAACTGAGATGCTTTTTTTTTTTCTCTTCTACTAATATTATGGCATTGATTAACCTAGTTACGTTGAACCACCATTGAATTTCCAGGATAAAACCTACTTGATAATGGTGTTTAATCCTTTTAATGTATTGGGTTTAGATTTCCAGTATTATGAATTTCAGCATCTATCAGTTCAGTTCAGTTCAGTTGCTCAGTCGTGTCCGACTCTTTGCGACCCATGAATCGCAGCATGCCAGGCCTCCCTGTCCACCACCAACTCCCGGAGTTCACTCAGACTCATGTCCATCGAGTCAGTGATGCCATCCAGCCATCTCATCCTCTGTCGTCCCCTTCTCCTCCTGCTCCCAATCCATCCCAGCATCAAGGTCTTTTCCAATAAGTCAACTCTTCGCATGAGGTGGCCAAAGTATTGGAGTTTCAGCTTTGTCAGTCCTTCCAATGAACACCCAGGACTGATCTCCCTTAGGATGGACTGGTTGGATTTCCTTGCAGTCCAAGGGACTCTCAAGAGTCTTTTCCAACACCACAGTTCAAAAGCATCAATTCTTGGGTTCTCAGTTTTCTTCACAGTCCAACTCTCACATCCATACATGACCACTGGAAAAACCATAGCCTTGACTAGACGGACCTTTGTTGGCAAAGTAATATCTCTGCTTTTCAATATGCTATCTAGGTTGGTCATAATTTTCCTTCCAAGGAGTGAGTGTCTTTTAATTTCATGGCTGCAATCACTATCTGCAGTGATTCTGGAGCCCAAAAAATTAAAGTCTGACACTGTTTCCACTGTTTCCCCATCTATTTCCCATGAAGTGATGGGACCAGATGCCATGATCTTAGTTTTCTGATGTTGAGCTTTAAGCCAACTTTTTCACTCTCCTCTTTCACATTCATCAAGAGGCTTTTTAGTTCCTCTTCACTTTCTGCCATAAGGGTGGTGTCATCTGCATATCTGAGGTTATTGATATTTCTCCTGGAAATCTTGATTCCAGCTTGTGCTTCTTCCAGCCCAGCATTTCTCATGATAAGTTAAATAAGTTAAATAAGCAGGGTGACAACATACAGTCTTGATGTACTCCTTTTTCTATACCTGGAGTAACAGGCAAATTTGGCCTTTGAGTACGGAATGAAGCAGGGCAAAGGCTAATAGAGTTTTCCCAAGAAAATGCACTGGTCATAGCAAACACTCTCTTCCAACAACACAAGAGAAAACTCTACACATGGACATTACCAGATAGTCAATGCTGAAATCAGATTGAGATATATATATATATATATATATATATATATATATATATATATATTTATATTTACATTTATTTTATACTATATAAATATATTCATATTTATTTATGGGTTTGGGTAGATTGCAGCAGTTGGTGATGGAGAGGGAGGCCTGGCGTGCTGCAGTTCATGGCGTCACAAAGAGTCAGAAATGACTGAGTGAAATGAACTGAACTGATTTATGTTTAAATTTTTATTTCAGCTATATATGAAAGTCTTTGACATTTTTAAAAAACACATTTGAGATACTGATTTTATTGAGAAAATATTTAATCACAAGCTGAAGCAATTTTACAACATTTCTCTTTTATATATTATCTAGTGGTAGACAGGATTGAGAATGGTTGAATTCAGTTCAGTTTGGTTCAGTTGCTCAGTCGTGTCTGACTCTTTGCGATCCCATGAACTGCAGCACACCAGGCCTCCCTGTCCATCACCAACTCCTGGAGTCCACCCAAACCCATGTCCATTGTGTCAGTGATGTCATCCAACTATCTCATCCTCTGTTGTCCCCTTCTCCTCCTGCCCTCAATCTTTCCCAGCATCAAATGCAGAGTTTCAAATATCTATTTTTTTTCCCTCTTTCAATGTTTGATTCTATATTCATCTGTGTATATTTCTTCATTAGTTAGTGATTTCCATATGGTAGACCTGTGTAACTCATATGAGCATTCTTTTTATGTCTCCAGGTCTGGCACTTATATGAGATGGAAAAAGTACAGGTGATGGGTCATCATGGTCACATGAAAAAGAAGGTCCAAAATATATAAGATTTACTTGTGTACAAGGACAGATCTTTTGGAAGGAAGGGCTGAAGTGAGTAGCAAATACAGTAAATGCCTTTTCCCTGTGGTATAGTGTGAGATATGAAGAAGGCTTTGATTCTGATCCTGGAGCTAGTGTCAGGGGCTCCTAAACTCACAATAATTATTCCTTTGGGTCCTTGTGAATACAGAATGTTTTTGTGTTTGTTCCAAAGGCATCCCTCAGACCAACTTTCTCTAATTGCAAACTGGGATAAGGGGAGTGCCATGGTGAGTACGTGTAGTGCTCAGTTATGTCCAACTCTTTGTGACCTAATGGACCCTCTGCTTAGGCTCCCCTGGTCAGTATAGGCTCCTTACTCCCAGTGTTATTGGATTTGGGGAGGGTAGATGAGGACCTTCTTTTGTGGGCCTTGGTTCTTGGTAAGGACACAAGGAAGAATGTGAGATCTTACATGTGGCAAAAACAAGTTTATTAAGGAAAGAACAGAAAGAATACTTCAAGGGAAAGGTGGGCCAAGCCAAGAGGGGCACTGGCACCAGAAAGAAGAGATATTATACTTTTCAAGAAAGGGATTTTACATATACATTTAGGCGGGCATGGGCTGACAGTTTTGACTGACAGTTGCAAGTTACACAACAACAGGCTCTATTGTGCATGTCTTTCCCACAATTCAGTCTGTTATAATCAGATGTATACATGTATAGAATATTTATTAACCCTTAATAAGCTCTTGACAACAAAGGTCCGTCTAGTCAAGGCTATGGTTTTTCCAGTGGTCATGTATGGATGTGAGAGTTGGACTGTGAAGAAAGATGAGTGCAGAAGAATTGATGCTTTTGAACTGTGGTGTTGGAGAAGACTCTTGAGAGTCCCTTGGACTGCGAGGAGATCCAACCAGTCCATTCTGAAGGAGATCAATCCTGGGTGTTCTTTAGAAGGAATGATGCTAAAGCTGAAACTCCAGAACTTTGGCCACCTCATGTGAAGAGTTGGCTCATTGGAAAAGACTCTGATGTTGGGAGGGATTGGGGGCAGGAGGACAAGGGGACGACAGAGGATGAGATGGCTGGATGGCATCACTGACTCGATGGACATGAGTCTGCATGAATTCTGGGAGTTGGTGATGGACAGGGAGGCCTGGCGTGCTGCAATTCATGGGTTGCAAAGAGTCAGACACGACTGAGCAACTGAACTGAACTGAGTAAGTTCCTGACTGTCTGTTGTCACTAGAGGACACAGCAGAGGACACAGCTGTGCATCAGGGGCACATGCACCTTAGTTGGAGAAGCTCCTGTGGTTAGTTTGTATTCACTGTGTACCTAGGGCACATGCACCAGAGTTGGAAAAGTTCCTGTGGTGATTTGTAGCATATCTGTGATCTGTTCTGTGCTACACTGTGGTGTGTCTTGGATGGGGTTTAGAGATCAACTTGAATCTTTTTCAGTTTTCAGTTTGGCCACTCCTTATTGCTC